>NC_133621.1:292166770-292216770 GCF_048593235.1 Sminthopsis crassicaudata
CCCCAAAATGGCTCATTGCTGAGAGAGATGAAACACAAATGCTTGAAGATCCTGGACGAGTCACTTAATCCATCTCTGCCTCGGTTTCCTTCTCAATAACATGAGAATACAATAGCACCTATTTAATATATATGGGAATGCCTGCCATCCATGCTAATCCAATTCCAATTGATCAGTGATGGACAGAATCAGCTACACCCAGAGAAGGAACACTGGGAAATGAGTGTAAACTGTTTGCATTTTTTTTTTCTTCCCAGGTTAATTGTTACCTTCTGAATCCAATTCTTCCTTTGCAACAACAACAACAAACAACAATAACAACAACAACAACAACAACAACAACAACAACAACAACAACCACAACCACAACCACAAAATTCGGTTCTGCACATATATATTGTACCTAGGATATACTATAAGATATTTAATATGTATGGGAATGCCCACCATCTAGGGGAGGGGGTAGAGGGAAGGAGGGGAAAAATTCAGAACAGAAGGGAGTACAAGGGATAATGTTGTAAAAAATTACCTATGCATATGTACTGTCAAAAAAAAAAGTTATAATTATAAAATTAATTTAAAAAAAAAGGAATAGCATCTCCCTCCCTGAGTTGTCTTAAGGATCAAATTGTACACTATTTTGAAAAACTTTGTAAGCTACATAAATCATTATTGTTATTAAAATACTACTGTTGTTATTATTATTATATGATTCCTTTTGGAGTGCTGTAGTGAAAAGTGATCTGGAGATATGTGGGCCTGAATCCTACTTCTTTATTCTCCACAATGAGTCTCAATTATCTATAGAACAGATATATTAATATAAATATAATGTTTGTTGAATTAATACTTGTGATTCTGGCATTACAAGGTTATCGTGCAGATCAAAATGAGATAATTTCTGTAAAAATCCCACACAAATACCAGCTATTATTAATGGTCCTAATTTAGTGATAACATCCCACTTTTCTTTTAGACTTTCCAAGATTGAACATTCACTAGAAGTTTCAGTTTAACACTGACATTAGACAGTGTTTAGAATTTAACCATAACATACGCATATTCAGTTGATCTATTTTTCTTTGAAATAAATTTCTCGACAGGCAATTAAAATAAAAAAAAATTAGCTCCCAGATGAAACTATTACCTTTCAAACTGGTATAATTTAAAACAAATCTATTAGTTTCTCAATCAAGGAAATAGATCTCCAAGTGAAGTGAATAAGAATTGAAAGCAGAATGATAACCAGTGGTGTGGTTGAATAGCACTTGTCCTATTAAATACCTTTTCTGCTGAGACTAACACAGTTGGTCAGAACTGGAGAATCAGGAGACCACCACTTTGCAGGTGGCATGCCTGGGTTTAGTAACTTAAACTCTCTAAGCCTCAGCTTCTTCACCTGTAAAATGGGAATAATAATCCTTGAGTGAATTTCTTATAGTTATTGTGGGGAAGGAGCTCTTGGAAGATTAAAGGACTATAATAATGTGAATTATTGTTGTTGTAGGAAAATCCTTCTTTCCAAGTTATTGTATATTGACATCACATATAGTAAAGTCAAGTTAGCATAAAAAGGATAACAAATCTATTGCAACCGTGTTAGTCTCAGCAGAAAAAGTGTTTAATAGGACAAGTGCTAATTTTTTAGAGGAAAGGAAGAGGATTTAAATACTTAAAACAAAGCTCCCTCATCATATTTACTCACCTAAGTTGCATGGTCACTTCCTGTGTCAAAATTCACTTTCTCTACTTTATCCCTTTTTGCCAGATACTGGTGAGATCTTTTCCACAGTTCAATCAAAGCAACTTGGATTTTTCCTGAAATATATTCCTATGGACTGGGTGAGAAAGTAAAATGGTGAAAAATAGATAATTCTTCTGCTGAACCCAAATGCTTTTTATAGAGTAAGAAAATATTAGCAACTATAATAATAGTTTATATAGAGCTTTTTAATATGTAAAGCATTATCTCATTTTAGCCTGACCATAAACCGTGATATAGATGGTATTATTATCTTGATTTTACAGATAAAGAAACTGAGACTGATCAAGGTTAAGAGACTTACCTAGGGACACACAGCTAGGAAGTGTCTGAGATCACATTTGATCTCAGGTCTTCATGATTCCAGATCCAAAGTTATATCCATAGCACTACCTAGCTGCCAGAAAAGATATAGACACAGACATAAACATAGATATGGACATAGCCATAGCCATAGACAAAGACAAAATTGTAGTCATAAACATAAACATAGATATAAGAATGACAGGTGAAGGGAAATTTAAAAGTCAAATGCAACTTCTCATTTAAAATGCAAAATATACTTTTTTTCCCATAACATCAATAAGTATTTATTAAATACCTGCTGTATGCAAGCTACTATGCTAAGAACTTTTCTCTACCTGTAAAGTTCTAAGTCTAGTTCAGATTTTAAAAAAAAAATTTAGATCGCAGCAGTAGCCTCCTAATTATCAACTTGGCTTCCATTCTTTCCTCCCTCCAATCTACCTTCTACATCCTGCCACATTCAGATTCTTGATAGAGATCTGACTATATCCTTCCACTTCTCAAGTTCATGGACCTGAAATTAAGACTAGATGGAGGTCAGCTTTTACTTTTCATTTACATGTGAAGGTATATGTAGTTGTTTGTAATTGTCTCCCCCATCACACAGCGAGCTGCTCAAGAGTAGGGATTGTGTTTTGCCTTTTTTTTTGGGGGGGGGAAGTATTTTAGTGTTTAGCACATAATAAGTACTGAATAAATGCTTGTTCACTGACTGAAGTAAAACTGGGCTCCTTTTGCCAATTAGTGTGACAAATAACCAGGGAAAGAACCATTGAGGTTAGTTAGAAAAGGGGTCTCCTCCTACCACCAATACCAAGACAGTTTTACCAATGGCCAGAAACCCTAAAGCAGAGCCATCATCACTTCACTCTAGTTTACACATCGCTAGATCTCCTGGAATGTAATCATTTCCTATGAGAGTGACTTTGCCCTTCTCCCCCTTCGCTTTTGATTCTCTTTGCCTGCCCCTCTGGACCCTGGGAAGCTGTAGAAATCTATGTATCTTCTGGATCAATAAGTGCCTTTGGCTTTTGGAAAGCGATGCAGGAAGATATGATGATCTGGCCATGGGGCCATGGGGATTCATAAGAGCATCCTTTTCCCAGCCAGGGACCAGTGGGTGATATCTACATGAGGTACAAGTATGGTTTCAATTCAGCCCTGGCAACAGCAGCCAACCTACCCTTTTGCCAGCACATATTTCTGTCTTTTAAGTCTCACACTGATTTGAGAGTTTGTAGACAACTTTGTACCTTGGGTCTCGGCCAGGCGTACTTCAGAAACAACTACTTTGGCTTTCACGATTTCAGTCTCCCCCTCATGCCCCCTAAGGAAGAGAATAATGGTTGTTTTTCAAGCAAATGTTACTTCCCCCATATCCCCACCCCAGCCCAAGCCTCAACTCCACTCCCAAGCAAACATGTGTAGGAGCTGGGGACCAGTACTTTTCTTTATTGCTTTGATCAACTGCAATCTGCTCATATGTTGATGGTCTCCCTTCTTTTGAGCTGAGAACCCAAGAATCCTGGGGATTCACACCACCCCATTTATCATCCATAGTAAGAGGTCTTTAGATGAGCTCAGTAAAGAGCTGCAACTGGCACGTCTGGAACAAAGAATGACAGTTTCAATTTGTCATTCTGCTGAGGTGAGGTCCATTTGTTTTTGCCCCCATCTGTTGGATGAAGCATGAGAGTGGTGGAAAATGTACTGGACAGGCAATTGGAAAAAATAGGGTACCTGGTCCCATTCATTATAGGGCCTGGGGCAAATTATTGTGTTGTAGTGGGAAGTACAGCAGCTGGGTATGAGTCCTCACTTTGACACCGACATATGAAGTGACCTTGGTCAAATTATGTTGTCTCTTTGGTCCTCAGTTTCCTTATTGGTAAAAATTTTCCCAGTGAATCTATGATGAGATGGAAAGGAAGAAGAAAATTCAGAGAGAGAGACAGAGAGAGAGAGAGAGAGAGAGAGAGAGAGAGAGAGAGAGAGAGAGAGAGAGAGAGAGAGAGAGAGACAGAGAGACAGAGAGAGACAGAGACAGAGAGAGACACAGAGAGAAACAGAGAGAGACACACAGAGAGAGGAACAGGCAGAGAGAGAGAGAGAGAGAGAGAGGAACAGGGAGAGAGAGAGAGAGAGAGAGAGAGAGAGAGAGAGAGAGAGAGAGAGAGAGAGAGAGAGAGGCAGAGAGACAAGAGAGAGAGGCAGAGACAGACAGATAGACAGACACAGAGATACACACACACACATACACAGAGAGAGACAGAGAGAGAGACAGACAGACAGAGAGAGAGAGAGACAGAGAGAGAGAGAGAGACAGAGAGAGAGAAAAACAGAGAGAGACGGAGACAGAGACACAGAGAGACACACACACACAAAGAGAGAGAGAGACAGAGAGAGAGACAGTGAGAGAGAAAAAAAAGAGACAGAGATGGAGAGAGACACAGAAGAGAGAGTCAGAAAGAGACAGAGACAGAGAGATGGAGAGACACAGAAAGAGAGAAAAAGAGAGTATGTCGGAAAAGAGAGAGAGAGAGAAGCAGATGTAGAAACACACACACACACAGATAATTTATTAAGTGCTGTGTACCAAGCTCTGTGCTAAGCACTAGGAATCTAAACACAAACCAAGAAGATCACTGCTGTTCTCAAGGAGCTTACATTCTAAAAAGTAAAGACAACACAAAAGAAGGAACTAAAAAAGGGGTGAAGTATCCAGATAAGGAAATAGAAAAATTAAGAGAAGTGAACATGACTTTGGCGCCTCACCAGATTGTAGTCCAAGTGAGGGAGTCACCTATCAAGAAACCAAGCCTCCAGACAGAGATTTCTTCAGGATGGGAAGATGCTGACAAGGAAGTAAAGAAATATGAACAGGGGGCAGCTAGGTGGCGCAGTGGATAGAGCACCAGCTCTGAAGTCAGGAGGACCCAAGTTCAAATCTGGTCTCAGACACTTAATACTTCCTAGCTGTGTGACCCTGGGTAAGTCACTTAACCCCAGCCTCAGAGGAAAAAAAAGAAAAGAAAAGAAATATGAACAGAGGGTCAAGCTGGGAGTTTCATTCATGTGAAAGTTCCCTTCAGTAATACAGGTATGGCTAACTACCCTGCTCATGTGACTCCTATATAATTCCTCTTCTGTATAAGATATAAGATCTTCCTAATATGCTGGGGACCTTCCTTAATTTCTCTTTGATATCCTGAAGGTGCCAGCAAAGCAAAATGTCACTCATATTTGCACTGCCTATCTGTCATAGATAGTTAGAATATATATATAGATAGTTTCTGTCATAGAAAGTTAGAACAGGAGGAGCCCATAGAGGTCACTTAGCCCAATTCAGTCAGTTTTCAGATTGACTTCAATCCCACAAGCATTGATTTGGCACCTATCAAATTCAGGGCACTATCTTAGGCTTCAATTGGCAAAATGAAAAGGTAGGATTAATAGAAAAATCCATATTCCAATAACACATTATTCACTTTCCTTCACAATCCTGCAAAATTTAGAACATCTGTCATTTCCCTCATTTAACAGAAGAGATGAAGGCTTTGAGGAGTTTGTGAAGATCATGAAGCTACACCTTTGCAGTGTTGAGGGAGGATTCAAACCCTTATCTCTTGGTTCCACATACGATTCAGTATGTACTGTGCTATGGTCTCCAAGGATCTTTCCAGCCCTAATTCTTTATAATTCACAGAATTTGAATGTTGGAAGAAGCTTCGGCTTCCATCTAATCCAACTCATCCAACAGATGAATCCCCATGTTCCATATCTGTTGGGTGATCATTCAACCTGGTAGAAGACTTCCAAGAAGAGGGAAATCATGTCCATCTTCCAGGAACTCTGCTCTGGACAACTCTCATCGTCAAGAAATTATTCCCAATGTCAAAGCCTTTCCACAAATCCCACTTTATTCTCTGAAGCAAATAAAACAAAGGTAAATTCCTCTTCCATGTGACAGCCCTTCGGATGCTTGAAGACAGCTATGTCCTACCCCTCACTCCCTGAGTCTTCTTTCTCCAGGTTAAACATCTCTAGTATCTTCTATCAATCTTCAGGTAATATGGACTTTAGGTCCTTTACCAACTGGGCTTTCCTCCTCCTCCACTCGCTAGTTCATCAAAATCCTCCTTAAAACCCTGTTACCACAATCTTTCACATGAACTCTCAGAGACAGAAAACTGCAAGATAATCACCTCTCTACCCAGAGCAGTTACACACTTCTCTTAAGCCATCCTTAAATCACATTATCTACTTTTTGGCCACTATATCTCATTGCTTGTAGTCTTCCCAAACCCCCAAAACATTATTTTCAGAATAATCACTGACTATCCATGCCTTCCCCATGTTATTTTTGTGAAATTCAATTTTTGTGCCTAAGTGTAAGACATTGCATTTATCTCTATCGAATTTTACCTTGTTGTGTTCAGGCCCAGCCTCCCAAGGTCCTTTTGGATCTTGACTTGACTAGACTTCCAAAGTGTCAGCTACCCCTCCCAACTTGACTTCATCTACACCTTAGTTGAAATGAGCAGGTGTCTATTCTTTTACTCAAGTTTCTAGTATTCTAATTTAGTGTCATCTTAAAAAAGTAAACTGGGGAAATTTTCACAAGATCTGGTCACCAGGGAGAATGGTTAGGAGTAGTTACATTTTTCCTGCTTTTAAAAATATATTAAAAATATACAAGTTACCTAAGAAGTTACTGTGTAAATAACAACTCTCAGCAGATTAGCAATTTGAAGAACTGAATTTCCTCAAATGTAAAATGAAATTATTGCATTAGATAACTTTTAAAATATCTTCTAGCTCTAAATATATGATGTTATCAACCTAAACCATTTATACTCTCTGATCTATAAGATCTCTTTCAGTTTGGAATCACTGATCCTAAAACATATAAACTCTCTCTGTCTCTCTGTCTCTGTCTCTCTGTCTCTCTCTCTCTCTCTCTCTCTCTCTCTCTCTCTCTCTCTCTCTCTCTCTCTCTTTCTCCCTCTCTCCATCCCTCCCTCCATTTATCCATCTATCTATCCTTTTATTTATCCAACCAATTGTCCATCTATCTAACCATCCATCCATCTATCCATCTCTCCCCATCTCTCTGCCTCCCTGTTCTTTTGTCCCCTTCTCTTCCCCTCACCCTTTCTTTCTCTCTTTTAGCTTTGACTTGACCCCTCAGGTTCATTCTACTTTTACATCTATGATCCCATGATTTTCTAATCCAACCATTTTATTTCACACGTAAATAGACTTTGGCTGAGAGTAGGGACTACCTGGTGACCCAATAAGGTTGTCCAACCCCGTGGAGTGATGAGAACTGGGGAGAATATTTGCATTGAAAACCAGCACAGCTGGCAGCTCTGAGCATCCTCTGGGTTTAGGGGCAATGTGGCATTTTTGGCTTCCATTTCAAAGACCAGTGGTTTATTTGCAAGATCTTCTCTGACAATGTTTTCAGTGGAATCTAAGATTATTTTGAAATGTTTCCTTCAGCTGTTGAAATTTCCCAAATGTCAGTCAGGAAGATTCATCGAATATTTTTTATTTTGTTGTAAAGTGAAGAGGACAGGAAGTCCTTGATCCCTCACTTAGCCAAGGACCATGGACCACGAAATCATGTTTTTCAGTTTCACCACCAAAACATAGTTTGAAAATGTCCGTATCTCTACAGGGGGTCATAGGCATAACAAACTGGATAAATCAGGCCCAGTGTGGTCTTGTTTTTTTGATCTGAATGACTTCAGTTGGCTATTCACATTGGTTGGGCTTTATTTTGAGTTTTTAATCATTTTTGGTACTGTGGAACCCTTTGTCTAGGGAAGCTCATGGATACCTTTGCATAATTTTGTTTTTAAATGTATAAAATAGCATACACAAGGAAATCAATTATATTGTAATAAATTATTATTGCATTAAAAACCGAAAACAATGCATTCACTCCAAGGTCAGAGCCCCATAGAGTGGAAAGAATATAGATAGCACTGTAAGTGAGGAGTCTTGGATTCTAGCCCTGGGTCTTCCACTAATAGGGTAATCTTGGGTAAGGTACTTTATCTCAAAATCTCATTTTCTTCATCTGTTAGATCAGAGAATGCTAGAACTAGGAAAAATGTTTTTATCATGAATCAATAAGTTGACAAGTATATATGAAGCACTAGTTCTGCCTGCCCTCAAGGACTATTGGGAGAAACAAAATATGTACAAGAGTATTGTCTAATCCCTTTATTTTACAGATGCAAAAGCTGAGGCCCAAGCAGGTAAAATGAGTTGCTCATGGTCATGAAAATACCAGAAAGGATGTCAGAGAATCCATATTCAAATCTTATCTCTGCTGTTTTTAACCTGGATGATACTGAGCAAATCATTTTATTTCTCTGGGCCTCAGTTTCCTTATCTGTAAAATGAAAGCATTCTAGCTGTCTTTCCTATTTACAAGGTCTTTTTTTATCTCTTAATGTTTAATGCTATTGCCTTCTAAAACCAAGTCAGCATTTTTACAGGATCACAGAAGCTAAGATTTAGAGAAGAGTGCATCCGCTCCAAACTGCAGTGGAATAAGAATCCCCAGTTGTGTCTCTGAGAAGTAGCCTTCCAGTCTTTGCTTGATGACTTCCAGTCTTCATTACTACTCTTCAAGGCCTCAGGATTTTATTAGATCTGTGATCTCATTAATTTGGATTTTAACACCAATGATGCAAATCTTAGGTCACCCATGCCTTTTGATCTGTTGTGATTCTCTTCCATTTTCACCACTGGGAATTTGCTTACCCGAATGAAGAGCTTTCTCCTCAGTCAGGGGTGGGGAATGTCTGGCCTGTGGGCCGTGTAAGTAAGGTCCATGAAGTTATTTTATCATTGCCTTAGGCAATGATGTACTGAAAGCTGGGTAAAAGAGCCTCCTGCTGCTTTCGAGTTCTATAAGTTGATAATTTCGTATGGCCAGCAAATGAGGCTTTAAATATCCAAATGGCCCTTGGCAGAAAAAAGGTTCCCCACTCCTGCTCTAGGTCTTC
Source organism: Sminthopsis crassicaudata (assembly GCF_048593235.1). Classification (NCBI taxonomy): domain Eukaryota; kingdom Metazoa; phylum Chordata; class Mammalia; order Dasyuromorphia; family Dasyuridae; genus Sminthopsis; species Sminthopsis crassicaudata. Next base: position 292,175,864 of record NC_133621.1, read on the forward strand.
TCACATTTCATGGGTACCAGGGTAGCATGTAGGTGGGGCATCTATTATACATAACTCTTGTGATGAATCCAACTTTTTTTCTGATCAAAATACATTCATATCTTGATGGTATTCCTCACTGTATTTGCCATTCTCATCTTCACTGCCCTTTAGATGAAACAGCTGGATCAGTGTTCAATCACTCACTGGTACATAGTTGCCACTTAGTAAATGTTTCTTAAATTAACTTGAATCTCTCTTTCCATGGTTCTAGATAAAAGTTCTGTTTGACTAATTATAACTCTTAAAATTATAATTATAATGACATATGTATATGTGCAAAAATGTTTGTGGTGGCCCTCTTTGTCGTGGCAAGAAAGTGGAAACTGAATGGATGCCCATCAGTTGGAGAATGGCTGAATAAATTATGGTGTATGAACGTTATGGAATATTATTGTTCTGTAAGAAACGACCAGCAGGAGGATTTCAGAGAGGCCCGGAGAGGCTTACATGAACTGATGCTGAGTGAAATGAGCAGAACCAGGAGATCATTATACACAGCAACAGCAAGACTATACGATGATCAATTCTGATGGACATGGCTCTCTTCAACATTGAGATGATTCAAGCCAGTTCCAATCTTATCTTGGAAGGAGAGAGCCATTTACACCCAGAGAGAGGACTGTGGGAACTGAGTGTGGACCACAACATAGCATTTTCACTCTTTCTGTTGTTATTTGCTTGCATTTTGTTTTCTTTCTCAGTTTTTTCTTCCTTCTTGATCTGATTTTTCTTAAGCAGCAAGATAACTATAACTATGTATACATATACTGGATTTAACATATATTTTAACATATTTAACATATATTGCTAGGGAAGGGAATGGGGGGAAGGAGGGGAAAATTTGGAACAAAAGGTTTTGCAATGGTCAATGTTGAAAAATCACCCATGCGTATGTTTTGTTAATAAAAAAAACTTTAATAAAATTTTTTAAAAAAGACTTAATGCCCTCACATTTTATACCATAAAGGAAGATCACTCTGGGTTAGTGGAAAGGGAAAAGAAGAACATGGGAAAGGGAAAACTTTAATAAAAAAATTTTTTTTGCATGTGTATAATAACATGGTTTCTTCTGGAAAATGGATTTTCCCCCTTTAATTTTGTTTTTCCTATGTAGATTATGGCTCATCCCTTTGGAATAATTGAGTATCTCTCATTAAAACTTTACTAGTAATAATATTCTATATTTTAGTAGATTTTCAAGGATTACAAAGTGCTTTCTTCACAACAACCAGGAAAGGTAGGTTAAAAGAATGCTTTATTTCTCCCATTTTATACATAAGGAAAGTTAGGCACAGAAAAAGAAGTTAATTTATACAACTATACAACTATGATTATACAACTAACAAGTGTCTTTCTTTTTTAATTTTTTGAGGCAATCAGGGTTAAGTGACTTGCCCAGAGTTACACAGCTAATCAACTTCTGAGGATGGTTCTCCTGATTCTCCTGGTGTTTTATCCATTATGTCACCTAGCTAACCCTAATTAATAAGTAGTGGCCAGAATTTAAACCAGATCTCTTAATTTCTAGGCCTAGTATGCTTTCCAATAACCATGTTTCTGTGTAATCATAGAATCCCAGAATTTTAGTTGGAGCATCTAATTTAACTCTTACCTGGGAAAAAAAAATCCTGGCATTTATATAGTGCTTGAAAGTTTTTAAAGTAATTGAAAAAAAAAAAAAAGAAAGAAAGTACTTGCAAATATCTCCTTTGAACTTCGAGACAATCCTAGGAGGTAGATGGTATAAATAATCCCCATTGTGCAGATGAGAAAACTGAGTCAAGCAAAGGTTAATTGCCTTGCCCAGGTTTACATTACCAGAAAAAGGAATCCCTTCTACATTTGTGGCTAGTGGTCATGTACTCTGACCTCCAACAAGAGGGATACTTTGGCCCACACTGAGACCTTGGGGCTTCCCACTGGAGTGGGTGGTAGAGGAAGAAGGGGACACATTGCCTAGAAAAGAACTTTCTCTGTAGGAACTATCTCCATCTGTAAGCTTGGGGCTGCCAATTTGTCTCCTCTGGGAAACATTAGTTAGGGTTTCTGCTGTGTGGGCAGAATCCTCCAGTATATTAGAAAATAGCAGCAAGAAAGTCAGGAATCACTAGATCAACTCGTCCTGTGATATTCTGTCCAAGAAAGCACAGACCCAGCCTTTACTCTTGACAAATGTGCCACAGTCAGGGTCTCATCTACCTGTTAAGCATTTTCGAGGCTGCCCAAAGGTGTTTGACCATTGCTAAGGATGCTTCCCGCTTAACCTTTTGGAGGTATCTTCCAATCCAATATTGCCTTCTGTCTTCAGAACAACCAGGCAAGGAATTAGGGTAGACAGAGGAGATTGCTATGAGTAAATAGAACCTTAATTAGGGATTTTTGTGCTTCACATGTCATACTTGCTAAGTAGGTCAGTTAAGGTGTGGAGGAGGAAAAGAGGCTCTGGAGATTGCTGCTAGGTGGTCTATGAGGGACTGAGGGAGAGCAGAGTGAAGTGGGGGAGATGATCCTTCCCATCTGGTAGTGATATCTGTAAAGTTTTCACGTTTAAGCCTTTCCCATTGTTTCTATTTTGTTAATTTGTATGACCAATTTTTGCTGATAATGCTGCCGTTTCTATGCTGATTTGATGATTCTAGGTTGGGCACTATCTAAAAAATCAACTTTTTGCAAATTTTTACAATGATTGGTTACTAGGTAGAATGCTCAGGGCTGCCAGCACCTTCTAGATGAGGGGCCCATTAAATTTGACATGGTGGGCAAAATTTTAGTTGGCTCATCCTAGTTATGGCTTTGTAAATACATATATATTTAGGAATCCCTTCTACATTTGTAGCCATTTCCATCCCCAATTCATTTTACAAGTGTTTATGTAGTTCTAAGTTTGTAGTGTTTTTTGTTTTGTTACAAGGAGAGACCAAAGGTTTTAAAATTAAATCCAATGGGGATGATCCATTGTTCCTCCTTTTTTTGTTAAAACGAACCAAAAGTGTTTTTTCTTCAATGTACTTTGTTTCTTGCCCCATCCCCATGGATAATGTCTTCTTTTCCCATTCACACTGTGTATATTTTGTAAACACATTTTTTTTTTTAAAATGTTTCCTCCATTAGAATGCAAACTCATTGTGTATAGGGACTCTTTTTGCCCTTTAAAAAATTCTCATATAATACTTTCCCAGAATAATGTTTTAAATGTATAATGCATATGAAGAATCATATTCAAATAGTTATCAAAATGTTAAAAAAAATTTCCAATCCAGGTTAGAAACCCTGCTCCAAGGCTTTGTCCTGTAAAGAGATGAGCTAGGTCAGGAGGTGAGGTGAGGTTACCCACGTTTTCAGTGTTTGGGAGGTTGTCTGGTTGTATGTGTGTAGAGTGGGAGGGAAGGAATGTGTTTTAATGGGTGGGTGTGACCCCAAAGGCCCTATATTTATTTCCTATCACTTATCTTGAGCTGCTGAATGTCCCATCTGGGAACAGTTACCACAGGTAGAACAATACAGGGAAATATGTACAGAATGTTATCTGGGGGGCCTTGCCAGCTCTGGCTTCCTCCAAATTGGCAGAGATCAGATAGGTCAGTATATGGGGCCCGTTATGAGAAGTCACAAAGTCAAGACCCTAGGCGTCTCCTCTCATTCTGACCCTGGAAGGGAAGCTTGAACCCAGGCAATTGCTGATTGCTCTAGCGGGAGGAACAGATTGACAGGGATGCTCTAATGGCTACCCCGCTTCAAGATGAGGAGTGGGGCTATTGTTTCCTTGTCGAATCATAGATTAGAGAGGGACCTTTAGGGATGGTTGGCTCTATGGCCAAGAGAGATGGCAGATCACTGGATGGCCTAGCACCTAGCAAAGTATATCGCATTATAGTGTCAGAGCTGAAAGTCCATTGATATAGCTAAGACCTGTGGTCCTCAAACTTTCTAACTAGGGGGCCAGTTCACTGTCCCTCCAACTGTGGGAGGGCCGGACTGTAGTAAAAACAAAAACTCACACTCTGTCTCCGCCCCTCAGCCCATTTGCCATAACCCGGCGGGCTGCATAAATGTCCTCAGTGGCTGCATCTGGCCTGAGGGCCGTAGTTTGAGAACCCCTGACTAAGACTAAGTGACTTACCTGTATCTCACCATTAATAAGTGTTTGAGGCAGACTTTGAATTCAGGTTACTCTGACTACAAGTCCTGCACTCTAGCCACTGTACCATACCACTTCCCCATGACTGCTTTTGCTCATAATAGACAGCACTTCAAAATTTGCTAAACAGTGGACATTATCTAACTTGAACCTCAAGCAACATTCTGAGGTAGGCAACATCAGCATTTTTTGTTTTATCTGGTTGGACCTGTGGTTGTATATTAAGAGCTGCTGGTGAGTAACTTGTATACTAATGGTGTTCTGCAATTTATAGTGCTAGAAGATTCAGTGGAATATGGGGAAGTCACATGACTTCTCCAGGGTCACATAGTCAGGATTTATTGTCATTAGAATTTGAAGCTTGATGGCTTCTCTTGATGGTAGTGGGGTAGTGCAGTAGCTACAATATCAACCATGGAGTCAGGAAGATCTAAGTTCAAATGTGGCCTCAGACACTTCCTAGCTGTGACTCGGGGCAGATCATTTCATCCTGTTTGCCTCAGTTTCCTCACTTGTAAAATGAATTGGTGATGGAAATGGCCAACCACTATTTGCCAAGAGAATCTAAAATAGTGCCACATAGCTAGTAAGTGTCTGAGGTCAGATTTGAACTCAGGGAGAGGAATCTTCCTGACTCTAGATGCATTACACTATCTTGTGCCACCTTTGCCTTTTTATAAATTTGTCCAAACTGGTCTTTCCCCTAGTGCATGGATCTGGGTTTCAGTCTGAAGAAATCTATAAACCCTTTCTTAGAATGATATTTTTAAATTCATAGAATAAAATGCATAACATTTTAAAAAATCAATTATATTAAAATTAAGATGTAATTTTTTCCTCATCTAGTTCAATGCCCCCTAAAATCTATCTACAGATGTCCTCGGGAGAGATCATGGCCTTCAGTTTAAGAACTCCTGCTCCAGAGTTTCTTTTAGAGGGATCAGGAAAGAACCATGTAATTAAATTCATCTAGTCCAAATTCCTCATTGAAGAAACTGAGCCTACAGAGGGAAAGTAACTAAAGTACTCAAGTTTACATAGATACTAAATTGGAAAGCAAGATTCAAACCCAAGGATTTTGATGTTTAATCCAATTCTCTTGGTGGATCATAAGATAGGGTTGGTCCTATATGCCGAAGAATAAAGAATTATGCAATTGGGCTAATAAGAAGCATAAATATACTGTATTCTATTTCATTCATTCATTAACCTATCCATCCATTCCTTTATCTAGCCACATCCCCATACATCAACTTTGAATTACTTTCAGTGCTGATATATTACAGTTGGACTGATCTGGTTCTTGTATGAGTTATAATGTGGTGCATGAGAATGGAGAAGTAGATAGTAAGTAAGACTATAAGAAATTTGTGGAGGCTGAGCTGTGATGATTAAGGATCTTCCCCTTCTCTTTTCCCCAGTGTAGTTCCATGCAGTCCAGACCTCTTGGGAGGAGAGTAAGTTGGCAGTTCACAGATGTTGTCCATTCTTTCTGGGTCTTATGTGAGGCATTCTTTTTTTAAAATAGTGTTTTACTTTTCCAAATACATACAAAGATAATTTCCAACATTTGCCTTTGTAAAACCTTGTGTTCCAAATTTTTCTCCTTCTCTCTTTCCCTCACCAAGATAGCAAACAATCCTATTTAGGTTAAACTTGCGCAATTCTTCTAAACATATTCACCATTCTCCACAAGAAAAATCAGATCAAAAGGGGAAAAAAATGAGAAAGAAAGAAATCAAGCAAACAAAAGACAACAATAAAAAGTGAAAATATTCAATCTCCATCGTTTTCTCTCTGAATACAGATGGTTCTTTCCATCACAAGTCTATTGGAATTGCTTTGAATTGGTCAGTCTCACTCTACTGGAAAGCCAGAGCGTTGAGTATGAGTGCAAAGAAGGTTCAAAGTTCTTCACAGTTAACTTTAGAGTTGCTTATTTGATCCTTCACAGTTGATCTCAGTCCTACATCAGTATGGAGCAATGTTCAATGGTGGACATATACATGACAATCCATGGAAATCTATTATTATTAACAACAATAACATCATTATTATCACAATACATCTATTATTAATAATAAAGATAATTTTATCAATAATGAAATTAACAAGAAAGTTATTAATAACTAGCACTTATCTAGTGCTTTAAGATTTGCCAAATTTTAGGCCTTTTGCCTCATTTGAGCCTACCAACAATCCTGTGAGATTGGTATTATTATTTCCATTTTACAGATGAGGAAACTGAGGTTGATAGAGATGAAGGGATTTGTCCAGGCTCACAATGTCTGAGTTAGGTTTAGAACTCAAGCCTTCCTGACTTGAAGTCCTATGCTCTTTCTACAGTATCCTCTAGAGATTCAATAATCTTTTTTCTGGAGGATATGTTGGAACTCTCAAAGAATTTAAGAACCACTTTTGGAAACTGAGGCACGATGGGACAGAGTGTAAAGTATGAGACTACTGGATTAAGAAGTTAAGGATATTGGTTTGAGAATTATCTCTGGCTGATTTGCTATGTGTTCTCAGTTTCCTCACCCTGAGAGCCTGGGTTGGACAAGATATTCTCTAAGATTCCTTCTGGCTCATCCTATGATGCCAGACTAATATGCCTGGGGGGCAACATTTTATTGGACAGAGAATTTTTGTTTTACAGAGAGGAATTCCTCTTGAGCTGGAGTCTACTGGATACCCTTAGGCAGTTGGCAATGTCTTCAAATTCTCCAGACTTCTAGTCCCAGAGCATGAAGATACCTCCCATTAAAGATCATCTGCTGTTCTCCATAATTAGTCAGTCTATTTGCTCTTCTTCCCAGGACCTCACTCTGTGTTTCAGCAGTGCTTTTCACTTGGCGTCTCTGACCTTTTGGGTTTCTTCCTGCCCTTGGTGATGCATGAATGGAGACCAGCACAGCTGGAAGAGTATATCTAGAAGCATCTGGGGCTCTCCGTGGTTAGATGAGAATGGGGTTATGTTTGGCAGATGGAGGAGGGGAAAGGGTCAGATTTAGGTTTATCTGCCCCCTGGGACATGGGGGAACATTTGGCAATAGAGTGCTAAGAAGCAAAAAGGGAGGGAAAAATGTCAGGGTGCTAAGCTGAGCGAGAGCTTCATGGGATCTGGTTGGCTGAGGAAGGCAGAATGGAGGGCAGTGCTAGTTACTGGAAATGGGGGTGTTTGGAGAAATTAGCAAAGACTGTAGAATTAGAAAGGGGAGGGGCTTTACAAGCAAGCAAGTAAAGTGGGGATAGTGGTATCCTCCTTGGCTGTACCATAGGGTTGGCTATTTGGAGTATCAAGTGAATTAATGGATGAGAAAGTGCTTAGCAAATGAATATTTATTTGCTAAGTACTTTCTTTTCCATTAACTCACTTGATACATGTTAGTATTCCATTAGTGTGATTCAAAAGAAAAAGACTATGAAGAAATGGGACCTAAGATTCCATTTTCTTAAGGGTGGGTGGTGATGGTAAGTTGTGCCTCAAGGGCTTTATCATATACAAATAATATATAAATATAACAATATATAAAGGACTGTATAATAAGTGAGTTTGTTCATTGTTTGCTCTTGTTACCAATAAATGACCCCTCACTTTTAAATTTTCATTAAAATTTTTCAATTAGCTAATTTTATTTATTTTTTCTTCTCACTCTCCCTTCTGACTCAAACAAGAGGGGAAAAAAAGAAAAAAAACAAACATACAAACAACAACAAAAAAAAACCCTTGTAACAAATATGCAGCAAAAATTTCTTCATGGGTCATGTCCAAAAAATATATGTCTCATTTTGCACCTTGAGTCCATCACCTCTTTGGCAAGAGGTAAACAACTTTTCTTCATCATCAATCCTCTGGACTCACGGTCGATCATTGCACTGATTAACATTCTTCAAATCTGTCTTTCCATTGTTCTTATTTTTGTTTCACTAATTGTTTTCCTGGTTCTATTCACATGCCTTTGTATATGTTCATGAAAGTTTTCCTGGGTTTCTCTGAAGCCATACTTGTCATCATTTCTTCTTATACAGAAGCATTGTGTTGTTCATATGCAATATTTACCTTGTAATAGGAGTCTGTTAGAGACAGGATATCAGCTTCAAGAAAAGACCAAAAGGCAGGAATTTCCTGCCGGGCTAGGAGGGAAATATCTGAAGATAAGTTGCCACACTTGGTTCCTCAAGGAACCCTGTCTGGGTGTAGCTGAGGTTGCAGGGAGGTAGCCTTCAGACTTGAGAAAAGAAGCACTCATCATCCACACATGGGAAACACAAGATCCCCTCCTTTTCTGCAGTGTCACTAACTTATTGGCCAATTTTGGGGGTGTGGCTTGGAAAATGGCTTCTGAGGTTCATTGAAATGGAAAAAATTTTAGCAAGAATTGAACCCAATCCTCTCATTTTAGAGTTGAGAAAATGGAGGCTTAGAGAGTGGAAAAGATTTATCCAAGATTCCTTTGTGACTTTACCAATTGGGGTCTCAATTTCTTTATCTGTATAATAAAGAAGTAGATAAGCTAATTTTAAGAGCTCTTCCTGCTACAATAGCTCTGACAGCTGACATTCTCTTTTATAACCTTTATAATTTTCTTTTGACCCAAGGCTCAAATTATATGTAATAATATTTTTAGCATTTTTAAAAAGTAAATATTTGAAACAATAGGACTGTAGGAGCCATTTAATTTTGTTATTAATGTAAAGTCATGGTACTTATGGCTTTATTTTGTAAAATGCTTTTATGTTAAACTATGTTTTTGTATTGCAAAACCAATTATGTCGTAGGTTGTTTTTGATCTTCATTCTTTAAAAATCTCTTGTGAGTACATAAAAATAGTGTTGATCATTGTAATTTTCCTTTTGTCTTCAGTAATTTAATAAATAACTGTCCTTAAAAAACATTCTAAAGACCCTTCTAGCTCTTTATTCAGGTCCCTCCCAGGTCTTACATTCCACGTTCTAAGATTCCTCCCAGTTTTAACATTCTGTGTTCTAAGGACCCTCCCAGTTCCCACATTCTCTGTTCCAAGATTCATCCTATTTCTGACATTCTCTGTTCTAAGGTTTGTCCCAGCTCTACCATTCTGTATTCTGATGCACAAAGGTTCCTCTCTGCTCATTCAGTATTCTAAGTCTTTCCATCTCGAAATCTTATGATTGACAGTATAGAAAAACAAACAAAAACATCCTAAGCTTAATAGCTAGTTAGCAAGAATATTTAATTAAGATGAAAACTTCCAAATGGAGCACTACTTCACCCTTGGTGAATTCCTCCCCAGGTCAGCTCCCCCTGATATCCTTCCTGGGAATCTTTGTCCTTACCCACCAATTGACTTGTCTTTAAGGGGGCAGCTAGGGGTGATGTGGATAGAGCACCAGCCCTGAAGTCAGAAGAACCTGAGTTCAAATCTAGTCTGGCTTCTTGGTTGTATGACCTTGGGCAAGTCACTTAACCCCAATTGCCTCAGCCAAAAAAAAAAAACAAAAAAAAAAAACAACAACAACAACAAAAAAACTTTATTAGAAAGTTGCCACTTGCTCTTTTCATAGTGGCTAGAAATCGGAAAATGAATGGATGTCCATCAATTGGAGAATGGTTGGGTAAATTATGGTATATGAAGGTTATGGAATATTATTACTCTGTAAGAAATGACCAGCAGGATGAATACAGAGAGGCCTGGAGAGACTTACATGAACTGATGCTGAGTGAAATGAGCAGAACCAGGAGATCATTATACACTTCAACAATGATACTGTATGAGGATGTATGCTGATGGAAGTGGATATCTTCAACATAAAGAAGATCCAACTCACTTCCAGTTGATCAATGATGGACAGAAATAACTACACCCAGAGAAGGAACACTGGGAAGTGAATGTAAACTGTTAGCACTACTGTCTATCTACCCAGGTTACTTATACTTTCGGAATCTAATACTTACTGTGCAACAAGAAAATTAGATTTACACACATATATTGTATACAGGTTATACTGTAACACATGTAAAATGTATGGGATTGCCTGTCATCTAGGGGAGGGAGTAGAGGGAGGGGGGGGATAATTTGGAAAAATGAATACAAGGAATAATGTTATAAAAAATTACTCATGCATATGTACTGTCAAAAAAATTTTATATAATTATAAAATTAATTTAAAAAAAGAGAAAAAAAAAAAAAAAAAAAAAAGTTGCCACTTGCCTTCCATACATTTTGTACTGTTTGTCTTGGGTAGTTAGTACTCTGCTGATGAAGCTTTGATTCTGTGATTCCTTCTAATTCTGATAATTTACCACTCTCTCTTCTGTTCACTTCAAACAACCCTTATTTGTTGTCCATGTGTAAGAAGTGATTGTGGACACAAAAAGAAAGGATGGTTGTTTCTGTCAAAGAAGCCCATGGTAAAGAGGGTACCTTACAGGGAAGACTTAGCCGTATGTCTCCTTGACAGAATGTAACTTCCTTGAGGACAAGTCCTCAAGTCCTTGAGGACTTTTCCATTTTTGCCTTTTGAACACCTAGAACAGCTCCTGTCACACAGTAGGCACTGGATAAATGCTTGTTTTTTGACTGCAATGCATGAAGGAGTAAAAACCAAGAGATGTGTGTTCCGAGAAAAAGGAAGAGAGAGTATCCTCAGAAAGATTTCAAAATATCCAGGAAAGTTTTTGGAAGTGAGAAGAAGTCACAATTTTTTTTTCAAAATTTATATATAGTTTTTGAAATGTTGACATTCTTTATTTCAACATAACAGATGCTTCTCAACAAACACCTAAAATATCTCCCCCTTCCTTCCCGTCCACACATAAAGCACATTCTCCTGAGCCAGTTAAGAAAGTGATGGTGACTGAACACATGTGTCAGTTTCCACTTTGGTAGTTTGTTAATTTTTAACAGACAGGAAGTGCATGCTTAAACTGGGAAACAGTGGTTGGTACCCGCGGTGACCCTTGGAGTTGACTCTGCCTCATTATCTTCGAGTTTTGACTTTGTTTACATTGTTGCAGGTGTTGTGATGGATATAATTTGTGTAACAGGCTGGAAACCTTGGTTACAGTTGTTTGTTTGTTGGATTTGGCTGGACTTTCTTTGGAAATCTTGATTTTGGTCAATCATGTTAGATAACTGAGAAGTGATTTTGGACTCTAAGAAAAATTTTTTGGGAAAAAAAAAGATCACTTCTAACCAGTTGTAGCAAGAAAGGACAAACCTTAGGGCAGCTAGATGGCACAATGGATAGAGCACCAGCTCTGAAGTCATGTGTTCAAATCTAGCATCAGACACTTAAGATTTCCTAGCTATGTGATCCTGGGCATGTCACTTAACCCCAATTGCCTCCGGGAAAAAAAAAAAAAAAAAGAAAACAAGGACAAACCTCAACAAACAATAACAACAACCAAACAGTTAGAGGGTGTGGGAGGAAAAGTACCATAAGAGCAGCTGTCCTCAAACTTTTTGATCACACGATTCTTTGCATTCTTGAAAATTTTTGAATACTCTCTCAAAGAATGTTTATTTATATAAATGATAGCTCTCAATATTTATAGTATTAGAAATTAAAATATTTTCATATTGTGAAAATAATTTTGACCTTCCAAACTCTATGAAAGGACCTCCGGGATCCAAAAGGTTACTCAGACTACATTTTGAGAAACACTATTCCAGAGTAAGATCTAAGTTCAAATCTTGCCTCTGATACATACCAGCTTTATGACCCTGGGCAAATCATCTAAGTCAATCAGTTCGCAATTTAAACAAAGTATGTTGCTAACTGACATGATATAAATCTGTGGTTAGCAAGTGCCCGGCACATAGTAGGAGCTTACTATGTGTTTATTGTTTGATTGGTAGAGGGGAGATTCTCTCTGTATCTAGGAACAATTCAAATAACAGTTGGGGTTTTATTGATACCTAATGGGTTTATAAGGGTAGCTAGGTGGCACAGTGAACAGTCAGGAAAACACATCTTCATGAGTTCAAATCTGTACTAAGACACTTACTATATGACCCTGGGCAAGGCACTTAATGCTGTTTGCCTTCGTTTAAATGAGCTGGATAAGGAAATGGCAAACCACTCTAATATCTCCTCCAAGAACACCCAAAATGGGGTCACCAAGAGTTAAACACATCTGAAAAACAACTCAGGGGTCATCCCCACTGCCTGGCTCTGTCCTAAGGCAAGGGAAGGACCTAATCCACTTGATAAACTATATCAGTGAAAATTTTATTCAACCCCAAGCATGCAGCAAACCACAGAAGTAGCTTGGTATCCTTCCCCCATGCCATCATGTGAAACTTGATTCAGTCCAACAAGCAATTATCGAGAGCCATATATACATATGCATACACACACATGTGTGTATGTATGTATCTATACCTATCTATTCATCTCAAAGTGTATGCTATTGGGGATATATAGATATACAAGTTTTTGCTTTCAGGGAGCTTACACTCTACTGGCAGGTAAGTATACAAAGTATATTAATTATTTTTTTTAAATTTTTTTATAGTTTTTATTTATCAGATATATGCATGGGTAATTTTACAGCACTGACAATTGCCAAACCTTTACAAAGTATATTAATACAAAAATATATTAAATGCAAAGCATATTGAAATACAAAAGTATACTAAGTATAATTAAATATACTTTGTATTTCATATACTTTATATTGCATTTGTAATATACTAAGTATACTAAGGTATATTACAAATGCAATATAAAGTATATAAAATACAAAGTATATTTAAAAACACAGTAATTTTTTTTTAAATTTCTTCACTAAGCTTTTTATTTTTCAAAACACGTGTGGACAATTCAACATTAGCCCTTGCAAAACCTCATGTTTCAATTCCTCTCTTTACCCCCATGTCGTCCCCTAAATGACAAGTAGTCAAATACATGTGAAACATGGTAGAAATATATATTAAATCCAATATATGCATTAAATCCATATTGTGCCGCACAAGAAAAATCAAATCAAACAAGTTTAAAAAAAAAAAAGAGAAAGAAAAAAAGAGAGGCAAAACAAAATGCAAGCAATAACAAAAAAAAGAGTGAAAATGCTATGTGGTGAACCACACTCAGTTCCCACAGTCCTCTCTTTCGGTATACATGACTCTCTTCATCACTGAACAATTAGAACTGGTTTGAATCATCTCATTGTTGAAGAGAGCCACGTCCCTCAGAATTGATTGTTGTATATTCTTGTTGTTGCTCCTGGTCCTGCTCATTTCATTCAGCATCAGTTCATGTAAGTTTCTCTAGGCTTCTCTGAAATCATTCTGTTGGCCATTTCTTACAGAACAATAATATTCTATAGCATTCATATACCATAATTTATTCAGCCATTCTCCAACTGATGGGCATTCATGTAGTTTCCAGTTTCTTGCCACTACAAAAAGGCTGCCAGAAACATTCGTGCACCTGTGGGTCCCTTTCCCTCCTTTAAGATCTCTTTGGGATATAAGCCCAGTAGTAGCACTGCTGTATCAAAGAGTATGCAGTTTGATAACTTTTTGAGCACAGTTCCAAATTGCTCTCCAGAATGGCTGCATCTGTTCACAGTTTCACCAACAATGTATTAGTGTCCCAGTCTTCCCACATTCCTTCCAATATCCATCATTATCCTTTCCTGTCATCTTAGTCAATCTGAGAGGAATACACAGTAATTTTAAGAGGAAAGAACTATGTGTGTTATAAATGGAGACACATGGTACAGTGAAAAGACCTTTGGATTTGGGATCAAAAGACCCAGGTTCAAATCTCACTTCTTTCACTACCTGTTTGACTGTAAGTAGGCATCTCATTTCCCTAGGCATTACTTTTCTTATCTGTAAAACAGTCTTTTGATTCAATGATTTGAGTCCTTTCTCAGGGCCTCTGAGCCATCCCTTCATTTTAGGATGAGGAAACTGAGCCCCAGGAAGAAACTTATTCAAAGTCATGAGTCAGAGATGCAGGATTTGAACCAAGTCTTTAGACCTCAGGACCAACATTCTTTCAGTTGAATTCTAAATATTTTTGAGATTCAGTTCAAATAGCTCCTTCCATATGAAGATCTTCCTGAATCTCACTGCCTATAATCACCTTACCCCATTGGCCCCCACTGAACACTTTGTCCTATATTTCTCCAATCAACTAATAATCAGGCAGACATTTACTAATGTAACTGAAAACATGTCTCATGTGATATTGTGTATTATAATTACTGTAGGCCAGATTCAAGACAGGCCAATTCAATAGATCTGGTCTGAGAATAGGATGAAATGAGATACTCTTGCATAATATAACACAGTGGTCCTCAAACTTTTTAAATAAGGGGCCAGGTCACTGTCCCTCAGACGGTGGGAGGGCCAGACGAGAGTAAAAACAAAAGCTCACACTCTGTCTCCGCCCCTCAGCCCATTTGCCATATCCCGGCAGAAGGCATAAATGTCCTCAGCGGGTGCACCTGGCGCATAGGCCCTGATCATAACAGTTAATAAAAGGAGATTTACCAAGCTATAGCATTGATTCAGTTAAATGCATCTAGGTCTCTGCTTCTGTGTTCGCCATATTGATCTACTGGTCAGAAATCAGAAGTCTCCTAACTCCTCATATGTCAATTTTAGGCTTGGACTCCATAAGGAAACTGTGTCAATGGTTTAAGCCTTAACCTCTTGGATCAGTTGCCTCAAAGATGGTTTCATTGCTTTTAAAGGCAAAGCTAGTGTAACCTGCAGGACTTAGATGTGGTTCCTATGACAATAGTTATCTGTGCTTATGTCCCATTACCCCTCTGGACTTTGAGCTCCATGAGTTCAAGGGACTGTATCCTATCATGTTCCACTCTAAGGCTTTGCCTATACTAGACAATTATTAAATGTCTGTTGAATGAAGGAGCAAACCTAGATTCTGTCTCTTAATACTTGTGTGATTTTATTCACATTACTTAGCTTATCTGAGCCTTTTATTTCCTCATCTGTTAAATGGGAACAATTTTAATATTTACCTCTCTTGTGTTGTTATGAGGTTCAGATGTGATGAAGAATGTGAAGTGCTTTGTCAGTTGTAACATAAATATAGTATATTATTATTCTGAATATGGGTTTAAGACTTCGTACTTCTGTGAAAGGAGAATCATCTCTGAGGCAAGGCAGCTGGCCTGCTGAATGAGAGGTGTCTGTTTCCTTCTCAGCCCTGGCAGTACAAAGAGATCTCTCTGAATAACTACATATTTCTCCTGTGTTCAGACACCACTGGAATGTCCTGGCAGGGCTGCGTGTCCTAATTCATTCCAAATTGATTATTGTGTCTTCAAAGGGGAACATGGAGTAAGATGCTTGTCACCCCTTCATCAGGGCATCCTCCTTTGCCTTTAACTGAAGCCTGTCTTTCTGACAATGGCTTGGGTTTTCATTCCATCCTGGGTTAGTTCAAATCATATAAAATGTGTTGGGATCTCTGAGTTGATCCAAGTAGGAAATATAGATTCATTTAAATTCTCTGCGAAATTGCCACAGCTCAAAGTAGACATGGTAGATTCAGCCAGTATCTGCCTCATTACTAAAGATCGGAAAATAGAGTTATAGGGAGGGAGAGAGAATAAAGATATATGTCGAGACAGAACATGGAAAACAGAGAACAAAGAAAGTTAGAGAAGGCATCACAAAAACATGGGATCATTGAGATAGAGCTGAAAGGGATTTGAGAAGCAACCCTTTTATTTTACAGATGGGGAAACTGAGGCATGGAGAACTGAAGTGACTTTTCCAAAGTCATCCAGATAGTTTTGTGGTGGATTTTGAATCCAGATCCTCAGACTTATGTTAGTATGACCAAAGATGATGGTGTCTTTAGAAAATCATATAACATCTTTTCTAAGCATATTTCTATATTTCTTTTTTCTTTCTTCTTTTTTTGGCTGAGGCAATTGGGGTTAAGTGACTTGCCTAGGGTCACACAGTTAGGAAGTGTTAAGCATCTGACATCACATTATCACATTTGAACTCAAGTCCTCCTGATTTCAGGGCTGGTGCTCTATTCACTGTGCCACTTAGCTGCCCCCAAAGCATATTTTTTAATGAACGTGAGGGAATATTACTTATAGTGAGAGTTGTTCCAAAGTGGAATGGGATAACTAATGGGAAAATGAATTCCCAGTCCCTGGAAATCTTTAACCAGAAACTAACTGACCAATCATTAGGAATGTTTTGGATAAGATTCACAATTTGGGAAGGAGGAGAGTAATGGCCTACTGTGTAGTAGACATTGTGCTATGTGCTTTACAAATATCTCATTTGAGCCTTACAACCACATTGGGAGGTGGAGGCTGTTGTTATCCCCAGTTTATAGATAAGGAAACTGAGGTAAACAGAGGTTAATTGCCTTGCCCATGGTTATAAAGCTAGTAAATATATGAGATTGGATTTGAAGTCACATTTATCTCACTCCGTGTCTAGTGTTTTATTCACTGTGCTACATAGATGCCTAGATCAGGATAAAATTGAAAGGGTATTGAGAAACCAACTCATGACATTAGGCATTCAAAGGACATTCCAAACAAATACTAGCTTTGGAAGGATGGCTAGTTTTAGACTTTAGTCCAAGATTTCACTAGATTCCTCTTTCTTGAAATAATAAGCTACTTGAAGGCGGGTGATTTTTTATTTTTGTATTTGTAATCCCCCTTTCTTGCACATAATAGGGGCTTGACATCTGAGGGAAGGGGTGAGGGGAAGGAGGGGAAAAATTGGAACAAAAGATTTTGCAATTGTCAATGCTGAAAAATTACCCATGTATATATCTGGTAAATAAAAAAGCTATAATTTAAAAAAATAATAGGGGCTTGATCAATGTATATTGAATCAAAATGCACATTAAACATGGTGACTGGGCCTTTCTAGGACTCAGTCTTCAGGTTCCTTTATTTTTTTCTCTCCAAATGAATTTTATCATTATTTTCTCTTATTATTTTTACATATTCTTCCAAGTATCCCTTTGGTTATTTGCTCTTTATAGCAGGAAACCGATAAACAAGTTTTGGTAGGACTATCGTTTTTATTCTATTAAAACTTAAACACGATAAAAAGCAGTGTTGTGTAGGAGCTAGCAAACCTCTGATACATCCAAGCTGTATGACTTTAGCCATGTTACTTCCCAATGGCCCCAGACAACTTTCTAAAATCACAAGTTGCTACAATCTGTTGATTGGTACAGGGAAATCCCTCATTTAAAATTCCATATATTAATTAAATCATAAAGCCAGACAAAATCAAGACAAAACTTTCTTAAGCAAATAAAGTTTAAATATGCATATATGCATATATGACATTTTATTTTGCAAAATAAATAATTTTTTTGTTTTGAGATGTGCTATGAAATTTGATATATTTCCAATTCTGGCCCCTTAATTTGCAATAAATAAATAGCTTCAGAATTTCCCCAAATTTTACATGTTCTCATTTTGCAACCCCGTGATAGAGATTGGACTAGCATGCTGGTCTCGTGGCTACCAATTTTTAAAGGAAAGTCCCCACCTTCAGCAAAAACAAGATTTTTGCCAAATCATACTAACTGGGAACAATGGGTGGAAGTTTCAGAGAGTTAGTTTTAGGCCTAATTAAGGTGAAAACTTCCTAACAATTAGATCTGTCCCAAAGTGGAAGGGCTTGCTTTGGGAGGTGGTGACTTTCCCCCTCCCAGAAGGTCTTCAAGCAGAAACTGGATAAGCCTTTTGTGAGGGAATGTCTGTTTATGTGTGATTTGGTCTAGGTGACTTCTGAGGCCTTTGAGATTCTTTGATATGGAAAATTCCCTGAAGGAAGTATGCTTTTCTCACCTAGCTTTTCTCTGGCAAATTTCTTAATTTTCTTGGTGAGCAAGAGGACAAATCAGAAAATGAAGCCAAAAATTTCTCCTGTTCAAAAGGAAGCTGATCTCTGAGTAACTGGAAAACACACACACACACACACACACACACACACACACACACACACACACACACAGCGAAAAAACAAAAACAAAACAAAAACCAAATAATGATCCTGGAGAATACTTCTTCTCTCACCTGAGAGTGGAGGACCACTGAGGCAGAATGCTGTATACATTATCAAATGAAGTCAATATATCGAGTACTTTTGCTTAATTGTTTGGATTGTTGTTATTGCAAAAGAAGGCTCAATTTTGAGTTAAAGATAAGGACAGAGATGTAGAGAGAAGGAGGGAGGGAAGGAGGGAGAGAGGGGCATATTTCCAGAAATGACTGTGGTGTTTAAATAAAAGGCATTAATAAATCTTACTAAAAAAAGATTTCCCTAGGAAAATGTTCTTTGTAAATATTAGGCAATGTTATTATAGAGTGTTATATTATTCATCTCATTCATTGCTATTCCAGATAAGAAATATGAGCAAATTTGGCATTTTTAAGCTTCTCAATTGGGAAATGAGGCACTATTGATTTATTTCCTCATCTGTGAAATGAGGGGAATTGGACTAGTTGATCTCTAAGTTCCTTTGCTAGTCTAACAATCTTTGATTTATCACCAAATATGCTGAGTTGACCACGAGATTAATTAAATAAAGTGCTGCAGATTGGAGATGGGTGATTGTGAAAGTTAGCCTTTTAACTGAGGCCAGAATGAAGACTGTTAAACATGAAGTTACAGAATTGAGATTTAACTACAGAACAGTTGATGAGGCCATTAGAGAATAGGGAAGGAGGAAAAGGAGGGAAGAAATCAATTTAGAAGATGGATACTAAGAAACACAAATGTAGGAAGGAATGCTATGGCTGTATATGGACTCAGCCCCTAGAGTGAGATGGGGCACTATTGAGACATTTCAATGACTGATGATTACCAAGCAAAGAATAAGGGGAAAAGATGTTCACCAAAATGTCTGACACTCCCATCCAACTCAGAGCATAAATTAAGAGAGGGATTTCCTGCAGAGAATGAGGTCCTTCAGTTGCCCCTGGGGCCAACTGCATCAAATTCAACAATATTATAAAGCCTTCAAAATGAGATCAATAATCCTTCGAAAGAAGTCAGACTAACTATCCACACAGGATCAACATAGTGGATGAACAGTGCTTTTGCCTAGATAAGGATCTGTTGCTGGATAAATAACCCATGGATCTTTTTTTAATTATAATTAATTTTATAATTATAAAAAAAAATTTTGACAGTACATATGCATGAGTAATTTTTTTTATAACATTATCCCTTGTATTCATTTTTCCAAATTTTCCCCTCCCTCCCTCTACTCCCTCCCCTAGATGACAGGCAATCAATCCCATACATTTTACATGTGTTACAGTATAACCCGGATACAATATATGTGTGTAAATCCAATTTTCTTGTTGCATGTTAAGTATTAGATTCTGAAGGTACAAGTAACCTGGGTAGATAGACAGTAGTGCTAACAGTTTACATTCACTTCCCAGTGCTCCTTCTCTGGGTGTAGTTGTTTCTGTCCATCATTGATCAACTGGAAGTGAGTTGGATCTTCTTTATGTTGAAGATATATGATCTCATTCTTTATGCCTAAATCATGGACCCATTTTGATCTTATCTTGGTATATGGTATAACCCATGGATCTAAGCTAAACAGTAGGTTAGATTGTCTTTGGGGAAAATTACACATTAATTTAAATGGCCATAACTTTCTCCTTGAAATTAAGCCCATTGGAAAAAAAATCTACTGATATGTTTTTCATTTTTAAAATCATCTATATTTCCAAAGTATCACTTTTCTTCTCCTGGAGAACTAGCCTTTATAACAAATGTTTTTAAAGGGGAAAAAGGATCAGCAAATAAAACCAACATATTGAAGAAGTTTGACATGATATTTGACAGCTTTAAACTCTCACTTCTTCAAAGAAGTGGAAGAAAGCGATATAAGGAACATTAATACTTTTCTGGTAATTCTGTATGGCCTTAAGTCCTGGAATATGATGAAAACCATAATATTTGAAGAATCAAAGCTCTAGATCATCAAGCACTGGAGAAGCACCTAATAGATTTGTTAGTTGTGTTGTATTGTTAGTGAGAATTATTCAGGAGGAGGAGTATAAAAGATGTTATTTTAGATATATAGCTGAGAAGGGAGGTGGTACAAACATGCAATGAGGATGAGGGGTAACTGATGGATGTTCCATGTTCTGTGATATCCACTCAATGTCAAGGGATTACTGGAGAAGATTACCCAGCCTGGTAGGTGGAAGATTGAATGGAGGATGTGAATAAAAGTTTCACAAAGTGAAAAGGCATTAATGGATTATAATAACAATAATAGTTAGTACTCATGCAGATTAGATTTGTGAGTAGTTTCCATGCTTGATCATATGATCCTTCCATTATTCCTAGCCCCATTTTATGTGGGGAAACTGAGATTAAAAGAGGTAAATGACTCATCCAGGGTCATAGAGCTAGCAAATGTCTGAGGGGAGATTCAAACTCAAGCCTTCCCAAGTCCACTTGGATGCAAGGCTTTATCCACCATGCCTGAAGTGATTTCTTTCTTCAGTTCCTTGCTTCTAACTTTAGACTGTGCCACCAAATCTCTGCTACATTTTTACCTTGGAAGTTCCTCATCTCCTGTAACCTTCTCATTCTGGACATTGTTATGTCCTGGACCCCCTTCTCTGGGTGGTTTTTCTAGGACCTCCATTTTGGGAATGAGCCCAGGTTGCTTTATTCTCTTGCAGGCTATATTTTTGATTCTTTGAACTTTGCTACCATAAGTTATCTATCTTTTTCTCCCCATTTTTCATCTTCAACTCTAGCTTTTCAGTTTTCTTTGTATGCATTGTCTTCTCACATTAAAACAAAGTTTTGGGGGCAGCTAAGTGGTGCAGTTGATAGAATACCAGTCCTTGAGTCAGGAGGATATGAATTCAAATCCAGTCTCAGACATTTGAAACCAATTATATGATCGTGGGCAAGTCACTTAAACTCCTATTGCTACACACACACACACACACACACACACACATACACACACACACACACGCACACATACACACTGATCTTTTTTCTTGTATTTGTTTTTCCAGTGTTTGAAACACTGTTGGTGTTTGATAAATGTTCACTTGACTTGGACTGAACACTCCTGAATAGTGCCTGAGGTCATAGATTCATCAATATATCGGAACAAGGAACTGATCAGGTTTTCTGCTCCCAGAGAGTATATAGAGTTACTTGTCATGTCACCAAGAAATTCCTAACTCCACCAAAAGATGTTTGGAATGTCCTTGGCTACTCTTCCATTGCTATTATAACGAGTTAACACCAGATCCTTCTGTACTGTAAAAATAAAAATATAAAAGAAACAATTCAAGTCCAGCCCTAAAAAAAACATTCTTCTAATGTATTACCATGAAAATAGTGGAAATGGTGGGGGCCCCGAAAGTCAGAGGAGGGAATGAGAACCTTCTGGCCAAAGCCCATCTTTGTTATGGCTGGCCATTGTATTTTACCTTTCCCTCATGAGAATGCATGCTTAAACAATCCTGCCAGCCTTGGCATTCCAGCCTGGGAGCTGGCTGGGTTAGAACCCGGGGCATGCTGGGATATTCCATCTTATCCCATCAAATAAGGGAAACTTAATGTCGCCAGCCGACCTAAGCTTCCTGTCCAGATTGGAAACATAGATACCGATAGAAGAATAATGTGAGAGGTTAACAGCCACTTGAGAATAGATGACAATATGGGAGGAGAATGCCAAGTTTGGAATTATTCCATTTCTCTGGGAAATGACATTGGAGAGTTTTCTAAGATATCATTTTTGAAAAGTTTTTTTTTCTTTTAAATTAATCTCCTTTGTTTCAAAAACTATCCTGATTTCCCCTTATGTCCTTTCTCCCTTATTTAATAGAAGGGAATTCTATTTTAAAATAAGACAATGCCTGCTTTTTTCCACCAACACATGCTTTTTTTTTTTTTTTTTTTTTTTTTGACCTTGGTAGTGCCCATTTCAGGCAGAATGAAATCATCATTCCTTTTTTTAGCCAACCTCTTTTAACCTATCCAACTTAACAGATTGGAGAGTTTGCAAAATGAAGACATTATGATTGAATTTTCTTTCTCCCTAATGTTTCTCTTTATGCTTTAAACATATTCACCATGTTCAACATCAGGAGAATTAACGGTCTCAATTCATGGCCCAGAATTTGGGTTAACCTATTCATTTTGGAGAAAGGGCAAATGAAATGGCTTTAAAGATTCTTTTCAAATGGAAGGTGAATCACTTTATTCTCTATGTACTTTGGAAGGACTGCCTAGAAATGCTCAGGGCTCACCTTCTTAGAATGCAGTCATCATGGATTTTAAATGTTTCCTCTTGATCTAATTGATCAGGGAAGCTTCCAACCAGATTTCAAAGATTTCTGAGGTAGCATGCCTTCATCCAAACTAGATGTCAAGTGACAAGCAAAGACTTTGAAAACTTCATGGTTGAAAATTAGTCCTGGTAGTATTATTTTCTAAGGTTTCACAGTTGACATCTTTGATGATTCAAAGCCCTCTTGGATTATAGATTCAGAACTAGAAAGAATGGCAGAGCCTATTGAAACAAATCTATTTATTTGATAGACAAAGAAATTGAGCCTCAGAAGAATAAAACAGTTGTCCCTAGATTTCTCAGTCAGTAAGTGTCTAAGGAAGGATTTCAACCCAGAGGCTCCTGATTGCAGGTACTATGCGCTGACCCCTATCCCATAATGTCTAGCACACTCTTTCCTCCATCCATACTCTGTTACTTTGAGTATTAGGACTGGAATTGAAACCTTGTTCTTTTTTATACCAGATATATGTCTACTTTTATTTTCCTCTCTTTCAAATTCAATTTGCCTATCTATAAAATGGAATATGAATAGCCCCTACTTTATAGGGTTATTGTGAGGAGCAAAAGGGAGCAAAAAAAGCATTTATTAAGTACCTACTATGTACCAAGTACCATGTTAAACACTTTACAAACATTTCCTCATTTAATATTATTTCTAAAGAGGCTACACAAGCAAAGACAAACCTTAAACTCCTATATAAACATATTATTATTGTATCATATATTATATATTTTTATTTATGAAAAAAAAAAAACTGAGACCCAGAGAAATTTAATGACTTCCCTATCATCACAAAGCTAATAAGTGGCAAAGCCAGGATTCAAATCCAGGTCATTTTATTCTTAATCTAGTGCTTTCCTGATAATTTTTTGTGTTCCTCTCTATTTCATGACACTATGATTATATATGACATAGATGAATCTCTTCTGGTAATACAAGTATCCTTTGGAAAAATGCTGGAATATTTTCGTGTGTGGTGCTTCTATATCTGTGGTCTGGAATGAAAAAATAAAGAGCCTGCTCTCCATTGGTGACTTCTGCCATTCTGGCATCATGGCAGCCACAGAGCTCTTTAGGGAAGAAGCAGGAAATCAGATGGCAGCTTAGGGAGCAGCTCAGCCGGATGACTTCTGTTTAATGAACTGTGTTAACTTTATGACTCCAGCTCTGGGCTCCTGCCATCCAGTGGCAATTTAGTCAATGTGTTGAGGAAATGTGCTAATTGCAGGCTCTAATTTACTCCTGACTTAAAATAAATACTTAGCAGTTTAGTAAGTTAGGGACAAAATGACTTCTCATCATTGGAGAATGCAAAGGGACTCATTGGGACAGGAGGAGGAGTTGGGAAGCAGGATGGGGCAGAGCCTGACATCTAAAGGGGCCATTTTGGGTGAAAACAACTCAGTTTCTGCCCCAGATTTCCAGGGTTGGATCTTTCCTATTATTGCTTCCACTATGGAAGATCTGACAGGGATATTGGGGGAATAGTCTAATCCACAGCTTCTTAAACTGTGGGTTAAACCCCATCTAGAGTCTTATAACTGAATGTGGGAATCACAAGATTATGATTTATTATCAGTAAGTGTTTGATTTGTATACCTATTTTATATAATCTATATGCCTCAGATTATATAACAATTTCTCTGGTGAACAGAGGTTGTGAGTGGAAAAAGCTTAAAAAACCTTGATATAAATTTCAGTAAATTGTGATAGAAAGAGCCATCCACATCCAAAGAGAGAGCTACAGACACTGCATGTGGATCAAAGCATAGTGATTTCACCTTTGTGTTGTTATTTGTTTGCTTGCTTGATTTTTCTTGTATTTTTTTCTCTTTTGATCTGATTTTTTTTGAACAACATGGACTAATATGGAAATATGTTGCACGTATTTGGCGTATCTCAGAATTCTCAAGGAGGGAGGGAGAAAAATTTAGAAGATAGAGTTTTACAAAAAGTAATGTTGAAAACTAGATTTACGTGAATTTAGAAAAAAAATAAATACTATTAACAAAATAATAAGAGGAAACCTTGGTCTAAATCATCTCTCATTTTACAGATGAAGAAACTGGGTCCTAAAGTGGTGGAGTAAGGTGTATAAGATCATACAATGAATTAGTTGCAAATTAGAGGAACTGGGGACATGGGATCCTAAAATCCCAGATTTAGGTCTAGAATTTAAGCTTTATAGGCTTCTATAGAATGTGTGAATAGACTTCAAGGGGGGCCCATGAACTTGTTTTCAAATATTTTAAAAACTATTTCAGCATAACTGATTTCTTTAATTCTAAGCATTTTATTTTACACTTTTAAAAATATATTGAAATCCATTGAGTTTACCAGGCTAACTACCAAAGAAAATTCTGGACACACACAAAAAAATTGGTTAATAACCCTTGAAGTAGGAGGAAAATTAAGTATCTAGTCATGGGGTGGTACAGTGGTTAGCGTGGAGGCTTTGGATTTAGGGAGACTTGATATTAAATTTGGCCACATTCATGTGACCCTGGACAAGCCACCTCTTTCAGCCTTAGTTTTCTCAGCTTTAAAATGATGCTAATAATAGTTCTACCTCATAGGATTGTTGAGAGGATCAAATGAGTTACTATATGGAATGTGCTTTGCAAACATTAAAGTTCTATGTAAAGTATTATTATTATTATTATTGAAATACAACTGAGTAGGGGGCAGCTAGGTGGCTCAGTGGATAGAGCACCAGCCTTGAATTCAGAAGGACCCGAGTTCTAATTTGGTCTCAGACACTTACCACTTCCTAGCTGTGTGACCCTGGGCAAGTCACTTAACCCCAGCCTCAGGGGGAAAAAAAAAGAAATACAACTGAGTTGGATTTGACCTTAAAAGTTGTTTAGTCCAGTCAGAATTTCAAAAGATTGATAACTTCAGACAATTATTTTTTCCCTCTCTGGGAGAGGCAGAATAACATAATTATAACAATTAACATTATTAATGTTATGTTGATTATAAATTATTTGTATATTATATAAAAATCATGAAAAATTATAATTATAAATTGTAATAAAATTGTAAAATAATTATGTTAACAAATAACAAGTGTTGGATCCAGAATTAGGAAGTGTTGGGTTCAAATCCTTCCTCTTGCCACTTGACTAGCTTGAATAAGCCACTGAGCCTCAGTTTCTCTTCTGCAAAATAAAGAGCAGATGAGGGCTATTCAGGGCTCTACAGGTACCATCTTAGGACTTATTGGTACCTGCTTATGCTGAATCTGGATGACTTCACAACTATCACCCATCCCAATTTGTCCTCTCTCTCTGTGACTTGAATACCATCTTATCTGAAGCCCAGTGACCTCCCCTCTGCCAGCAGACATCCCCTTGTACTCTTCACCTTAGATCTCGCTCCCCTTGTCCATGCTCCTCCATGACTGCCCCATGATTGCTCGTAGCAGAGTCTTTCCTTGTATGAGTTAATAGTCACTGCATTCATAAAGAGGCTGAATTATTTCCCTAAATGTTACTGGTCCCGTCTGTCTCTCTTGTGAAAATTTCCCTAAGTCCCCAAACCACAGGAGTAGTTTGGGACAGTTTGTAAGACACAAGGCTACAGTGAAAAGGCAGCTGGAAAGCTTGCAAATGTCGCCAGAAATACCAATAAACACTTTCCAGAGGATTAGCTCCCTCCTAATTGGCCCGGCCAGCAATGGTACCTTCCATCCTCTGGGGCCCTGGGCACTGAGACATTGGGGGCCTTTCCCTGATGTGGGTTTGACAATGTTTAGAAAAGAAAAACAAGACAAAGCAGAATCAAACACCAGAGCTATGGCATGTTCAGAGCCAGTTATAAATATGAAACCTCTTAAAAAAGTGAAAAACAGGCTCATTGTTCCTTCCATATTTTAAGCCTTTCCTGAAAACATAATTCCAATTTCAAGACTGAAATAGAAAAACAAACGATCACTAATGATATTGCTATTTTTATTTTAAATAATGACAAATTATACCTAATTTGGCATTGTTATAAACAAAGATAGCATATATCTATATATACATACATATATATGTATATGTATATTTGTGAAACACTTAAGATATATACACATATATATATATATAAATACACACACACTTTCCCTGTAAGATCAGGAGTGAAACAAGGTTGCCCACTATCACCATTACTATTCAATATAGTACTAGAAACTCTAGCCTTGGCAATAAGAGCCGAGAAAGAGATCCAAGGAATTAGAGTAGGAAATGAAGAAATCAAATTGTCACTTTTTGCAGATGACATGATGGTATACTTAGAGAACCCCAAAGACTCTGCTAAAAAGCTATTAGAAATAATTCAGAATTTTAGCAAAGTCGCAGGATACAAAATAAATCCACATAAATCCTCAGGATTTTTATACATTACCAACACAATCCAACAGCAAGAGATACAAAGAGAAATTCCATTCAAAATAACAGTCGATAGTATCAAATATTTGGGAATATATCTACCAAAGGAGAGTCAGGAATTATATGAGCAAAATTACAAAACACTTGCCACAAAAATAAAGTCAGATTTAAATAATTGGAAAGACATTCAATGTTCTTGGATAGGCCGAGCGAATATAATAAAGATGACAATACTCCCCAAACTAATCTATTTATTTAGTGCTATACCAATCAGACTCCCAAGAAACTATTTTAATGACCTAGAAAAAATAACAACAAAATTCATATGGAAGAATAAAAGGTCGAGAATTGCAAGGGAACTAATGAAAAAAAAGTCAGAGGAAGGTGGTCTAAGTGTACCTGATTTAAAGCTATATTATAAAGCAACAGTCACCAAAACCATTTGGTATTGGCTAAGAAATAGACTAGTTGATCAGTGGCATAGGTTAGGTTCACAGGGCATGATAGTGAATAAAAATAGCAATCTAATCTTTGACAAACCCAAAGATCCCAAATTTTGGGATAAGAATTCATTATTTGACAAAAACTGCTGGGAAAACTGGAAATTAGTATGGCAGAAACTAGGCATGGACCCACATTTAACACCACATACTAAGATTAGATCAAAATGGGTCCAAGATTTAGGCATAAAGAACGAAATCATAAACAAATTGGAGGAACATGGGATGGTTTACCTCTCAGACTTGTGGAGGAGGAAGGAGTTTGTGTCCAAGGGAGAACTAGAGACCATTATTGATCACAAAATAGAACATTTTGATTACACCAAATTAAAAAGTTTCTGCACAAACAAAACTAATGCAAACAAGATTAGAAGGGAAGTAACAAATTGGGAAAACATTTTTACAGTTAAAGGTTCTGATAAAGGCCTCATCTCCAAAATATACAGAGAATTGACTTTAATTTATAAGAAATCAAGCCATTCTCCAATTGATAAATGGTCAAAGGATATGAACAGACAATTTTCAGATGATGAAATTAAAACTATTTCCACTCATATGAAAGAGTGTTCCAAATCACTATTGATCAGAGAAATGCAAATTAAGACAACTCTGAGGTATCATTACACACCTGTCAGATTGGCTAAGATGACAGGAACAAATAACGATGAATGTTGGAGGGGCTGTGGGAAAACTGGGACACTGATGCATTGTTGGTGGAGTTGTGAAAGAATCCAACCATTCTGGAGAGCAATCTGGAATTATGCCCAAAAAGTTATCAAAATGTGCATACCCTTTGACCCAGCCATACTACTACTGGGCTTATACCCCAAGGAACTACTAGAGAAGGGAAAGGGTCCTGTATGTGCCAAAATGTTTGTGGCAGCCCTTTTCATAGTGGCTAGAAGCTGGAAGATGAATGGATGTCCATCAATTGGAGAATGGTTGGGTAAACTATGGTATATGAATGTTATGGAATATTATTGTTCTGTAAGAAATGACCAACAGGAGAAATACAGAGAGGCTTGGAGAGACTTACATCAACTGTTGCTGAGTGAAACGAGCAGAACCAGAAGATCATTATACACTTCAACAATGATACTGTACGAGGATGTATGCTGATGGAAGTGGATTTCTTCAACATAGAGAAGAGCTAATCCAATTCCAATTGATTAATGATGGACAGAACCAGCTACATCCAGAAAAGGAACACTGGGAAATGAATGTAAACTGTTATTTTTACCTTCTGAATCCAATTCTTCCTGTGCAACAAAAAATTCGGTTCTACACACATATATTGTATCTAAATTATACTGTGATATATTTGACATGTGTGGGACTGCTTGCCATCTGGGGGAGGGGGTTGGGGGAGGAAGGGAAAAAATCTGAATAGAAGTAAGTGCAGGGGATAATGTTGTAAAGAATTACCCATGCATATGTACTGTCAAAAAATGTTGTAATTATAAAATAAAATAAAAAATTAAAAAAAAAATACACACACACATATATACACACATATATATATATATAAAATCTCACATGAACCTTACAAAAACCCTGAGATTCATGTTATTTTTAGAATGTAACAAGGGTATTTTTAAAAATTAAATTTTATTTTTTAATCAACAAAAATCTGTCTTTTCTCATTCCTCTTATCCATCCACATGGAAAAAAAATGAAAAAAACAAAATGCTTGTTAACAAACATGTGCTTTTTGCTGATTAATTCCGGATTCCAAGTCCTGGAATAAAACTCTACAAGACTTCCATTTCTTTTCTTGCAAAATGGATCAGTAATGCTTGTGCTCAATATCTCATGAACTTATATGAAGAAAAACATTTTTTAAAGTCTTAAGTTCTCAACATGTGGGATAAGATATTATTTCACAGAACCTCAAAGAAGATACGGAGAGAATCTTTCTGGGTCTTTGTGGGTCATAGAATAAATTAAAGATTTGTAATAGACTCCCTCCAAATCCTATTTTGATCTTAAAAACAAAAAACAAACAAACAAACAAACAAACAAACAAACAAACAAACAAACAAAAACAAACAAACAAAAAAAAAAAAACCAGTGGCAGCTAGGTGGCGCAGTGGATAGAGCACCTGCCCTAAAGTCAAAGGACATGAGTTCAAATGTGATCTCAGACACTTAACACTTCCTAGCTGTGTGACCCTGGGCAAGTCACTTAACCCCAATGTCTTAGCAAAAAAAAAAAAAAAAATACAGGTAATTGATACAAGGATCTCTTCTACTCTTTTGTGATGGTAGGTTAAGGTTGATGAAGAGTAATCATATATAGCTAGAATGTAGAGTGTGAAAGGAACAGTGAGAAAGAAGTCTGGAAAGGGGAGTGGGACTGAGTTTATGAGAAGGTCTGAAATGTCCCATTGACTGAGGAGTTTCCACATTATTCTATGAATGTAGCTTTTCTGGGCTCATGATATGAATTCATTAAGATACATTCTCTATGGATCAAAGCATAATATTTTTGCCTTTTTTGTTGTGGGTTTTTTTTCCTATGCTTTTTTCCCTTTGATCTGATTTTCTTACATAGCATGACAAATATTGAAATGTGTTTAGAAGAATTGCACTTGGTTAACTTATATTGGATTGCTTGCTATCTTTGGGGAAAAGAGGAAGAAAAAATTTGGAGCACAAGGTTTTGCAAAGGTGAATGTTGAAAACTCTTTGCATGTATTTGGAAAAATAAAATACTATTAAAAATGAAAAAAAGAAGTTATATTCTCTCATGCATAGTAAAGAGAACAGAACCAGGAGAATGTCATATATAATAACAGCAATATTGTTCAATGAAGAATTGT
Organism: Sminthopsis crassicaudata; assembly: GCF_048593235.1. Lineage (NCBI taxonomy): Eukaryota > Metazoa > Chordata > Mammalia > Dasyuromorphia > Dasyuridae > Sminthopsis > Sminthopsis crassicaudata. The sequence continues at coordinate 292,206,058 of NC_133621.1, forward strand.
GACTTGATGTAAAATAATTCCAAAGGATTAATGATAAAACATATTACCCACCTCCAGAGAAATAACAGATAATGACTGAATACAAACTGAAGCATGCTATTTTTCACTTTCTTTCATTGTTTTCTTTTATATAACTAATATGAAAATGTTTTATATAATTGCACTTGTATAACCTCTACCTGATTGCTTACCACTCAGGGATATGAAAGAAGATAAGGGAAGACTAGAATTTGGAACTCAAAACTTTAAATAAAATGTTTTTTAAATTGGGGGTTAGGATATTAAGTTCTCTCTTACAATTGTTTTAATTATCTTGGGTATGAAGTCATCCGCCATTTTTGTTCTGTCTTTTCCAGCCTATAGATTGTTCCCTTTGGCAGAGAAAAGAAGCAAAATATGAGTTGGAAAGCTCTACTTTCTCTCCTTTGTCTGTTACTCTTGTTCCATGTATCTCAATCAGTAGCACATTAATGAATCTTAACATCTGCACCAGACAAAGCCCTTGGGGAATTCAAAAAGTTTGATATAACACTTACTTTTAAGAAGTTTCAGGTCGAAGGGGTTAGATAGGAAAATAGATGCAAAAAAAATATACTGAGTAGTCTGTGCTAAAATGAAGTAATCGAATCAGAGATTTAGTGCTGGAAATGACTTTAGAAGTTATCTATTTTATATATGAGGATCATATAGATCCAAACTAAAAGGAAATTCAGATGCCATTTAGTCCAACAACCTCCTTTTCTCTCCCCTCTCCTTTATTGGCAGATGAGAAAAATCAAAGCCCATAGAGTGTCTTGCCTAAAGATAGACAATTGCAAAATCAGAATTTGAACTCAAGTCCTTTAACTCCAAATCTAGCTCTCCTATTGCCTCCTAAGTCATACAAGCATAGGTTTAGAGCTGGAAGGAATTTTAGAGGCCAATTATTCCAACCCTCTTCATTCTGTAGGGAAGATAATTGAGAGCCAGAATGTTGAAAAACCTTGCTCACTGTCACACAGGTAGTAAATGAACAAGGTAGAATCTGAACCCTGATATCCTGACTACAGGTCAGTCTGTGCCCCATCTACTATACCATCCTACCTCTGGGTATTTGGAGATTAAGTCCCTGCTCAAGGAACTCTTCCTTCCTGTAAGGAAAAGAAAGAAGAATTTAGATGGCATGGTACCACTTTTGGAGTTAGGAGGACCTGAGTTCAAGTCCAGCCTTAGAAACCTAACACTTAACTAGCTGTGTGATTCTGGGCAAGTCACTTACCTCAATTGCTTCAGGGAAAAAAAGTCATCTAGTACTATTTCCTCTGGACTATCACTTAGAAGTCACTTTATCAATCTAAGTTTAGCAGAAAATCTCTAGTGACAGTGGCTTTCACCTGTGTTTCTTAGGGATGGGAATTATCATAAGGCGCCCAGCCAAAAGACACCATTCTCCAGCCTTATCAAACCCACCATATGCCTCCAGAATTCCAGGGTGGACTGTGGCCAATCTTGAAAACCCACTTCCAAGAATCCAGCCGGGGACACAAAGAAAGTCCCATTTTGGCTAATACTCGGTCTGTTTGTTTACATGCACGATCCGTTTTGGCACATTATGTCAGAATTTCTCAGGAAATCAGGTGTTTCTCATACCCCTGCACCCACCCCCATCCCAACCAGCCCAACTCTCCTCAATCCAATGGTTGGAATGCACTGCCAATTTATTTTTAACGTGTTACCACAAATTGTCACATACTGTTCTAGCATGGCATGTTTGTGGGTGCTAAAAAAAGCCCGGCTCGAGTGATAATACAGGGTGACACATGTGTCTTGGGTTAAATTTGCTGTAGCAAATGATACATTCCTTTGAACCTCCAGGCCATTGAAAAGCAGGAGGCAAGTGGTTGTGGGTACAGTCAGTGCTTCCTTCAATTATGCTCTGAGTAGCCTTCCTCTCCTAGGGACTCCAGAATACTTCAAGGCTTGCTAATCACCCATGTTTATTAGCTAGCCCTTTGTTTTCCCCCTTGTAAGATAGGAAACTCATTAAAGCACATGCATAAACAATCAACCTTTCTCCCAGAGTTTAAATGATCTCTGGGGAATGGTGATATTTGGAAGTGGGAGGGGACAAACTCATATGGACAGCACTGAACTCCATGTTCATGAACTCCCAAGGAAGGTTGAATTGAGATTTTTCTGAGCCCTGGAAGGCTTAGATTTGGGGGACCCAAGGATTTTGAAATTCTGGCTGGATGGGAGACCTCATTTGGGTCTCTTTTCCTAGATGGAGGTCATAAAACACTAGGCACTTAGTAGATGTTTGCCAAATCTAAAGTGGAAAGGGCCTAGGTTTCAGTGTCCTGGAAAACTTGAACCTAGGTGCTATAGAAGAAATGAAAGTCATGGCCCCTGATCTCAAGGGGGTTATAATTTTGGGGGAGATATGAAACTTAAATCTAAGAAACATTGAGAGAATAGCCAGTAGGATTGAAAAGGAAATCGTACTTTTGTTGCTTTAATTCAATTCAATAAATATTTATTAAAATTTTTGATATGTGCCAGACACTTGGATTCATACAAGAGATACAAAGCAGAAGAATACCACCTGCTCTTAAGTGAGAAGCTTACCTATCACTTATAGAAAGAGCTTTGAATCTGGGACAGAAGACCTAGGTTCAAATCTCATCTCTGTCACTTTTGACTTGTGTCACTTTGGACCTCCATTCTCTGGACCTCATTTTCTTTCTCTGTAGAATTTACTACATAACCTATGGTCCCTTCTAGCTCTAAGGCTATAATCCTATGGCCTATTGTTTTGTTTTGGTTTGTTTTTTTGCTACCTTTGCCAGGTACAAGACTTCTTAAAAAGGTGATCGTGAAAGTACCATTGGCGGAGTTATGAATGGATCCAACCAGTTTAGAGAGCAATTTGGAACTATGATCAAAGAAATATAAAACTGCATGCCCCCTGACCCAGCAATAACAAGACTAAGAGATTTTAGAAAAAAGGAAAAGGACTTAGATACACAAATATTTATAGCAGCTCTTTATGACTTGGAATTGAGAGGATTCCTGTCCTAAACAAGTTGTGGTATATAATGCTCTGATAGAAGAAATGATGAGCAGAATGAGCAGAAAGACTTGTGTGCACTGATGCAAAGTGAAGTCAGCAGAAATAGGAAAACATCATACACAGGAGTCACTTAGATATTCTCAGCAATACCATGATCCATGACAGCTCTAAAGAACTTATGATGAAAATACTCTCTACCTACAGAGAAGGAACTGATGGTGTTGGAATAAAAGTTGAAGCATATGTTTTAAAACTTTATTTATTTTTGGTCTGTGTTTTCTTTCACAACATGAATAATATGTAAATATGTTTGACATGAATGTACTACACATGTATAACCTATATCAAATTGCTTGCTTTCTCAGTGAGGGGGAAGAAGGGGAAGAGAGAAAGAGAGTTTGGAATTCTAAATTCTAACAAAGAATGTTAAAAATTTTTACAATGTAATCGGAGAAAATATTTAAAGTGGGAAAATAAATAAATAAACGTCTTTGCCAAAAGGGGAAAAAAAGTTGGGAGGAGGAAGCTAGTGTGAATAAGGTGGTAAGGTGTGATGGGACTTATGCTTATTTTGTAACTGTTTTCCTTGGGAAATTAGTCTGGGATGTGATGGGGGTGGGTGGGTATGATTGTACAGCTGGGGTAAGGAGGATGGAAGTAATTTGTCCCAAATCTGATCTAGTGCCCTTGGCAGGGGTAGGAATGCAAGTTACCTGACTCTTTCCTCTGGGAAATATGGAAAGAATGGGATAGCCAGAAGAGATGTGGGAAGGCAGAACATTAGTCAGGAGAGGTTTCTTGAACAGTATGAATTTTTAGTGAAATATGAAACTGGGGAAAGACTGAAAAGGGGAAGGAAAAGGGCATTCAAGAGAAGCACAAAGATTTCAGAGAAATACACAGCTCGTTAACAAGATTAGACCTTACTTTTTTTTTTTTTTTTTTTTTTTGACAAGGCAAATGGAGTTAAGTGACTTTGCCAAAAATCACACCATTAGTAAGTGCCAAGTATCCAAGCCTGTATTTGAACTCAGATCCTCCTGTGTCTAGGGCCAGTACTCTATCTACAATGCTAGCCCTCATTAAGTCATTTCATTCAATTTTTGTTGCAAAGTCCTATAGCTCTAAGAACGATGCCCTTCTTCACTCCCTGCCTCTGATCCAATGGCTATTTTCCAGTTTTTGAGCTTTTAAGTATTTCCAGGAATTCTTCTTGCATTTACCTGGAGAAAATATGTTTCTTAATCCAATTGTGACATCTGAAATATTTTGCTTTCTGTAAATAATCCTTCCCCTCCCCTTCTCTCCCTTCTCATCCCAAATCCAAGAGTTTTTCTTTTCCCCTTTTGGATTCCATTGGTATTTTAAAGGAAATTTCAAGTGGCATTGGGAAGGTTCTCTCAGAACCTAAACTCATACTGGCTGAAGTCCCATGGACTATGTGGTGCAGTGTGAGGTCCTGGGGGATTTGCAGATTGATCAGGTATGTTTCCTGCCTTCTAGGAGCTGAGAATAAAAAATGAGAGTAAATAAAAAAGTTGATTCCTAAGCTGTTGTTGGTGATCTTTGAGAAATCATGGAGAACCAATGAGGCACTGTACTACTGGAAACAGGCAAATGTTGCCTCGATTTGCATAAAGACAAACAGGGTGGACTCATGAGGTGCCATAGAACTGGAGATGGGTAAATGTCGCTTTGATTTTCATAGAGACAAAAAGGGTGGACTTTTCAAACTGGGGAACTTGACTTTGTTGGCAAAAATACACAAAAGACCTAAAAATGTGGTCTAGGAGCTGGAAGGCTGGCCTTAAGGAAAGATGATCTATGTTTAAGCCTTACCTCTATCTCCTAGTGGCCATGTGATGATGGACAAATCACTGAACCTTTTCTTGCAGGGGAAACTCTCATGACTAAATTGAAAATTAGTAACTGATCTCAAAAATCTAATCTCCCCAGTTCCTGTCAACCCTTCCCCCTCAAATGGCTAAAGGAATATTTTTTGAAAGGTAAGTGCTTAGATGATACAAGAATAATTTGGGTCCAAGAAACCCCATATTCTTTTCTGATAGAATTACTAGACTGATGGATCAGGGAGAATCCCTCCTAGACAAAGAGTGCCTGGATTCTAGTCAAACATTTGATAAAGTGTCTCTTGTGAACAAGAAGGAGAAATATGAGCTGGAGTTTATGAGTGAATTAAGAATTGATTGAATGTGTAGGATTAAAATACAGAGTCTGGCATACAGTAGGTGCTTAATAAATGCTTGGTTAGTTTAATTAATTTATAAATTGGTTTTGTGACCTTAGAAAAATTCCTTGACCTCTCAGTGTTCATTAGAACAATAGAATTGGATCTATATGGGATAAATATTGACTTAGAAAACCACAAATTAGCATTATCAATATTGTGCTATATTTTTATTTATTTTGCTAAACATTTTGCACTTATGGTTCCTATGGCATTATTCTGAGAATTTTATGGGCCCCAGCTCATGGATTGTGAGTTTGAAACCATATTTAGTCTACTCTCTAAGTTCATAGCTATATATAGTTATATGTATTGGTAGAGGGAATTTCTTGACCTCACGCCAGTGCAATCCCAGGTTCAGTTCCTAATCCTAATTCTGGCCAACACGAAGGAATACTTCTATTGGAGTGCCCCAAAGATCTTTCCTTAGCCCTGTGTTATTCAACATTTTCAACATTGTTCAGTCATTTTTAAATTGTGATAGACTCTTCATGACCCCATTTGGGATCTTCTTGGCAAAGATAGCCAAGTAATTTGCTATCACTTTTTTCAGCTCATTTTATAGATGAAGAAACAAGTAAGTTGTTCCCTAATCATATGGCCAATAAGTATCTGAAGCCAGATTTGAACTTAGGAAGATGAATCTTCCTGACTTCAGATCTGGTACTCTATCTACTATGCTACTATAAAAGCATAAATATTATACCTTTAATTTCTTATCCTGAAGGTCAAGGTCCCTCCCTTGTCACCCCAATTGGCTGGAGATGAAAAAATTAACAGACTTTTTTGGTCATCCCATTGCATGTTCTTCCTTAACATGTTCCCCCTCCCTCATCATACAACCCTTGTTCAAAACTGGTGGAAAATTCTTTTGGGGAAAAGTTAATATTAATTTACTCATTAAGCATGAGCACATCATGCTTGCAGTTACCTTTCACCTGCTTCTTGTTTTGGGGTGTTTTATCATTTTATCAGCTCAGCAGCTCAATGTCTTGTTTTGTCCACCTAACATGATCAGCTGACATGATATTTCTCTATGTCTTTATTCCTGTATGGAAGTATACTATAGGTTACGGTTGCTCTGAATATAGAAAGTTTGGGGAGCAGACAAAATCTAGATCAATGATTAGATGAACTGGACAATGAGAATATGCATAATAGTAATAATAATAATAACTAGCATTTATATAGCTCTTTAAGGTTGCAGAGCACTTTACAATATTAATTCATTTGGCCCTCACAATCACCCTGCAAGGTGCATGTTGATATTATTCCCATTTATAGTTGGGGAAATGGAGAGAGAAGGGTGACATAGCTGTTCACTGCACCACTTAGCTACCTCTATGAAGGTAGAAATGAAGTAGTTCCTGCTCTCAGGGAGCTTCAATTCTAGATAAGGGCAAAATAAATAATATATAAACACATACATAATAAATATAAAGTGGTTGCGTGAGAAACTGAAAGATCAACAAAGACTTTCTATAGGAGGTGAGATTGGAATTGATTATTGAAAGAAATGGGAGAAGATGAGGAGAGAGAGCATTCCTAGCCTGGGGGAAATGTGTACCAAGGCAAGGAGATTATAAACTATGTGAGGAACAGCAAAAGACTGTTTAACAGAACTATATAGAACACATCAAAGAGAGGAAGAAAGAGAGGCTTTCAAATGCCAAAGAAAGGAGTTTGCATTTGATGCTCCAGGTCATGGGTAGCCCCTGGGGCCTGTTAAGCAGGGGGTAGTGACATAGTCAGAACTGACCATCATACTATCACCCTGACAGCCTCTTGAATGGGATTGGATTCCTTCAAATCTGATAGGGATAATGGATCTATTCTTTCTCTCTGAAATGAATGCAGCAAAAAGAACATTAAAAATTCACAACCACTTAGAGAAAGGGAAGGGAGCCAATGGAATACATCCTTTATGATTCTTTGGGAGACATTTCACTGAGATTAAGGATATTAGTCCAATTGCCTTCTTTCCAGCAGACAAGGTCATTTGAGCTTTTACAGCTTCCTGGAGGATATAAGATACAGGGGGAAAACCCACACATTTCCTCCCGATAGCCATTCAATCATTGAAATTGGCTTCCATAATGTTGATCTTTCAGATAATTCAAAATCCATGTAATACAGTGTATTTCTGACGAGTGAGCGCTCTTGATGTGTCTCAGGCTCTGAATCTGTTTTCGAATGCCAAAGTTGCTACCATGGTGCTATATGATATCCTCATTCTGATGGAGTCATTATAACCTTTCACAAAGACCCTGTCTTCTTAGGAATCTCTGCTCTTCTAGAAATCTGAGTATGGCCCCTTCCCTTCTTTTGGCTGGTCATCTTTTTTGTTTTGGAGATGTCAGGATGGAGGGGAAAACACCCATGGAGATAGCAGATTCTTTGTCATATGACTGGCTAGAAGACCAGAACAAAGGAGGGAAGAAGAGGGGGAGAATAAATTTGCAAAAGGTGATGAGAAAGCACCTTTCTCATCTGTTTCTGAAGAATATCTATTCCCCAGAGGAAGTGAAAGAAATGGAGCCCTTAATAGCAGGGATTTATATAGCTTTTCTTCCAAGGAGCTCAAAGCATTCTTGAGGTCCTCCCGGGGGGAGCTCCCCCCTCCTCCCACCATACAATGCCTGTGAGTCATTTTGAGGGGCAGCATGATTGGGAGAAGAGAAGGGCCTCCTTGAGGTAAAAGCCTGAGTTTTGAAAAGCAGTCAGGCTTCTTAAATCAATCCATCAACAAAAAAGTTATGGAGCAATGGTTTCACAAGGTATTATGCTAAGGACCAGGGATCTAGAGAGAGATGAAAGACATAAAACCTTTCTCCAATAAGGTGGGAAGAAAGGTGTTCCAGCTTAAGATATGGAACAAGGAGGTCAAGAGTCAGCAAAGAAAGTGATTTTAAGAAACTTTTCAAAACAACTTATTTCAGAGACACATTCAAGAAATGCTACCATATAAACTAATAACAAAAATAGCAATAATAATGACAATAGCCATATAACTATATATATATACACATACATAATACACACAGACATACACACATGTGTGTATATATTTACATATATACACACATGTGTGTATATATTTACATATATATTCACACATGTGTGTATATATTTACATATATATACACACAGAAGTTGAATTTTGAGAGGAAAAGGAAGAGGAGCAGTTGTTGTAACAAAGGTAAAACCTTTGGATAATATGATATCTATTCTCCATCCATTGGAGGCCATCTTGTGGGAGAAATGACTTTTGGGAATACCAAGACTCATATTATAACAAATCTTTTGTATGGAGATTTTCTTGGAGTAACTCCAAGTGGGTACATCAAGCCAAAAGGGGGTGGTGGGGAGACCTCTGGGATCACAGAATTACAGAATATCAGACCTGGTCCATGGGATTCCCAGACTGGCCATGAGTTATACCTAGATTTTCTCATGTTAGTCCCACAACAGCTCCATGAGACTGATGCTATGGACTTGCCGTCAGGAAGACTACAAGAAGTGACTGCATGTAAGTCGCTGAAAATATGCGTGCCACAATTTCCTCATTTGTAAAATGAGGGGAGGTTGGACTCTAAGGTCCCTTCTTGGTCTACATGTATAATCCTATGATCTCTATTTTATACATGAGGAAATTGAAATTTAGAGTGATTAAGTGATTTAGCTAGGATCACAGAGCTAGTAAGTGTCAGAGGAAGGGAGGGAACAGTTTTTGCTATGTTCTACATATTATGCTAAATGCTTTAAAAAATCTCAATCGGGGCAGGACTTGAACTCAAATCTTTTTTTGCTTAAAATACTGGATTCTATCCATTGGGCCACATTGCTATTTTAATAATCATCATCATAATATTTCATCTTTCCAGCATGCTTAAAAGGTTATACCACACTTTGAGGGTCAGTGTAAAGTAATATCCAAGAAAAATGAAAATTCGCCTAGGCCATTGACTAATTTTTGTAAAAGAGCAATGAGGGAGAGTGGTCAAAAGCTGACCCCATGCCAGGAAGATGTGAGTTCAAATTTCACCTTTGGCATGTATTTATTGGTTGAGTGTCTTTGGGAAATTCATTTTTTTCTCAGTGCCCTTGTCAGCTCTCTAAGACAATAAGCAGGGACAGCCAGGTGGTGCAGAAGCCCTGAAGTCAGGAGGACCTGAGTTCAAATCTGATCTCAGACACTTAACACTTCCTAGCTGTATGACCCTGGGCAAGTCACTTAGCCCCAATTGCCTCATCAAAATAAATAAATAATTGACAATGAGCAGAGCAGAAGCAGATATGCATTGGGAAAGGGGACTTGGGACTTCTTGATATCAATGAATTCCCAGGTTCATCCCCCTGTCTCATCCCCATAAAAGGGCACTGATAAAAGGCGGTCTCATATTGAGTTAACTGATGATCTTTGGGATAGGAGGGGCAGCTTACTGTGGACTGGAGGAATCAGGGAAAATTTTACAATGGAGATTCTTGATGTGGGAATTAAAAGATAGAGGAGATATTTCTATTGATAATTCTATCAGAAACACCATAGGAATTTCCACTGAGTTAGGGATCCTTAGAGTTGGACATACTTTAGAAGCTAACTAGAATCAATCACAGAGATCAAGGCCTGGAAGGACCCTCAGACATGTGGATTATAGCCCCTTCACTTTACAGATGAGAAAACCGAGGTCCATTAAAGTTAAGGGACTTATTTAAAGGTCACCCAGACTAGAATCCAGATTGCTTTATGTACTTTCTCCTACCCCTTTCCCTCTCTCAAGGACCCCACACTGTTAAAAACACAACATCGGTATCCCTGAGGAAAAGACCCAATAGACAATGTCTCTCATTCACAGAGGTCCACAGAGAAAGAATGAGCAAGCCCAAGTGTGTGCTCTGCAAAAATAACCAGACAGAAGACATGCCTTTCGCAAATAGTTCCTGGAAATTTCTCGTTTTATCAAGGAATTTGGTCTCTCCAGTTCAGTGCCTAGCAAAAATAGCTGTGGTTTAATCAGGCCCAGATGCGGACATATTCCCTCACCTTCCTTGACTGCATGGATGCATTTCATACTGAATTTCACCTAAGGAATTTTAGACTTTAAAGATAATAATCAAAAACACTTTAAGCTTCCCTTTGAGATCATGGCTGATTTGGGAGATCAAAGATGTCCCATCACTGTGATGAATTTTGATGGAAAGCTGTGATTTTTTTTTTTTTAAACATGCTAACAAAAAAATGAAGCTGGTGGAGAGAAGGCCACAGCAGCATCCCCTGATCCCCTGCTTTATTTGTCTCAGTCTCCATCTTTATGTATTTCTGTATTTTTTTTTCCCTCCATTTTCCTTCTCGGTTCCATATTTTCAGCAGCCGGGGCTTTATCCATAACAAAATTAGGATTCTATTTCAAAT
>NC_133621.1:292221770-292306770 GCF_048593235.1 Sminthopsis crassicaudata
AACAACTGGTCTGTAATTTACATTTTAAAAGCAGCAACAATCCTTTTTTTTTTTTTTTTTTTTAAATCATGGACCTCTTTGGCATTTATTGACACTTTTTCAGAATCATGTTGATTGCCCACATTCAAAATAGAAAGAAATGCTAAATTTCTTTCCATAGTTAATGCAAATAAAAAGATATTTTTCTCCATCCAAGTTCACAGATTCCCTGAAATCTCTGTTGGGTTGCCTGCAGGGTGAGAAGCCATGCTTTTAGAGGGTTGTCTGGGGCAAATTGGGATGTCCAGCTAGCCAGCCAATAAAATCTTATTAATCACCTGCTGTGTACCAGGTGCAGTGCTAAGCCCTGAAGGTGCAAAGAAAGGTAAAAGGTAAAAGGTAAAAGACTGTCAAGGAATTTACAAGCCTATGGGGGAGACAATAAGCAAATACAGATAAATGTATAGAGGATAAATTGGAGATAATGAACAGAGGGAAGAGGCTAGGACCAAGAGGGATTGGGAAAGGCTTCCTCTAGTAGGTGAGATTTTAGCTGGACTTGAAGGAAGCTAGGGAAGCCAGGAAATATTGATGAGGGGAAATATTTTCATCATCTTATCTTAGTACATGTTGATATCAAAAGTATAGCTCCAGAGGCAGCCAGGTAGTATAGTACATAGTGCATCACTCCTGAAGTCAGGAGGATCTGAGTTCAAATCCAGCCTCAGACACTTACTAGCTGTGTGACCCTGGCCAAGTCACTGAACCTGTCCACCTCAGTTTCCTCATTTCTAAAATGAGCTGGCGAGCACTTTATAAGCTCATCCCAATGGCAAATCGCTCCAGTATCTTTGCCAAGAAAACCCCAAATGGTGTCACAGAGAATCTGAAATGACTCACAACTATCATTTTTTATCATCTATCTATATCATAGACATACATGTGTATGCATATATATACATATATATGCATACATATGTATTTATAAATATAAAATATAATATATTCATACATTTAGAAATCCTTGAGACCATGTTAGCAGATTTCCATGAAGCTGATTTTTCATGAAGAGGAACAGTGAAGGGGTGGAGGGAGGATGGAGGAAGGATAGAAAGATTCCTATAATTCAGGCAATTTCTTATTAAAAATTAGCTCTGGCCCTAAATCAAGGTGTCTTTTTTTTTTTTTTTTTTTTGAGCTCTAGTCTGATTTTAGTATCTGCCCTCACTGGCAAAGAAAACATTTTCCTGGGAGACAGTTTTTATATTTTCTTCACTTCAGTAAAATTTTTCATGCCAAAAGTACTGAATAGTGGAGTGAAAAGAGTGGGCCTGGAATCTAGACAGATCTGACCTTAAATCCTTCCCCAAATACTAGCTTTGCAATTATGGGGAAATTGTTTAATTTTTTAAAGTCTTAGTTTGCTCATCTGTAAAATGGGGATATTAAAACCTGTGGTAAATATCTTCTAAGAGATAGGGAGAACCCAATGAGATAGTTCAATTCAATTAAACAAACATTCATTAAACACTTATTATGTGCTAGGCACTGGTAACATAAGATGAAAAAATGAGTGTTTATTCTACCAGGATGGCTACTATGTATCCTTAGATAAATAAATACTAGGCAATTTTGAGAGAGAGCATTAACCTTGGGAAGATCTGAGAAAGCTTCCTAGAACTCCCAACCCCTGAACAGAGCCTTGAAGGAAGTGGATTCTGAGAGGCTGAGATGGACAAAAAGGGCAAGGTAGTGGAGGCTCATCGCAATCCTTGGAGAACTGGAAACAAGACCCTCAAATTCAGGAGAAACAAGCCCCCTTTGGCAATGTATAAAGGGAATTAATGGAAAGCACAGTAGAGATGGTAACCATTATTGTTGTTTCTAAGTAGTGCAATTCAGTGGAAATGATAATAATTCCATTGTAAATTGATAGCTCCCATTTTTATAGTACTGAAAAGGTTCACAAACTGTTTTCCTTACTATGGCCCTTCGAGGTAGGGAGTGTAGGTTTTATTATCACCACTTAACAGTGTAAACTAGTTCTCCTCTTCCTCCTCCTCCTCATCACCATCGTCATCATCACCATTACAAGATTATTATGAATGAAGTACTTTATAAACAATAAAAGTACGCACCATTTAATTTCTCCAGTCTTTGATTCCTTCCTCCTAGCTCTATATCTATGAATGATTTGTACATAATCAGGTACATAAAAGCTGCCTCCACATACACAAACCTACATGTTCATATACATACAAATATATGTGTATATGTATATAACACATGGATAGGTAAACACATATACCAATCGTGTACACACTTAAAAAATATATATATATACACACACAGGTATATATATATGTATGTCTATGTGTATATATGTATGTGAATAAACAGAGTTAGATATATTCAGAGATAATGGATAGACAGAAAATAAATAGAAGAGATAATATAGACAAAGAGAGATAGATAAACAGATAAGTAGAAATAGAGATAGATATAAATAGCTATACAGCTATAGATATAGATAGAAACAGATATAGTTAGATAGATTTAGAGATAGATAGACAGAGATAAATAGCTATATAGGTATAACTAAAGGCAGAGATAGATAGATATAGTTAGATATAGAAATAGAAATAGTTAAATAGAGACAAATAGATGGAGAGACAGACAGATAGATGGAGAGAGTCAGAGACAAAAAAAGAGGAAGGATAGATGGAGGGATGGACAGACAGATAAATGGATGGAGAAAGATGAGAGAAAGAGAAAGATGTGAGAGAGAGACATAAAGAGAGAGAGAGATAGAGGGAGAGAGAGAGAAACAGAGATAGAGACAGAGAGAAGGAGGGAAAGAGGGAGAGGGAGGGAGGGAAGGAGAGAGAGAGAAGAGAGAGAGAGAGAGAGAGAGAGAGAGAGAGAGAGAGAGAGAGAGAGAGAGAGAGAGAGAGAATAGCATCTCCTCAAAATCAGTGTAAATGCTTCAAAGGTAAAAAAAGGTTAAAAAAAAAGAGTTTCATTTATGCCTGTGAATCTTCAGTGTGTGACAACAGAACTGTTATTTAATAAGCATTTATTAATCAGTTGATTGACTCCATCGTACAGTGAATGAAAGCTAACAGGTTTACGCTGCATTGGATTCACAGAATATTAACCCAAATGCTAATGTTTTTGCTTTCCAGATTACTATCATTGAGTCTGCACACATTTTATTTGAGCTTACATTGTGTCTCCCCCCCCCCCTTAGAATCCAACCTTTTTGAGGACTAAGACTGTATTTTTACCTTTTCTAGTATGAGACTCAGACCTCTCTGAGACTCAGTTTACTCATCTGTAGGATGGCTGAAGTGCTCTCTAAGGTCTCTTTCAGCTTGAGATGCTTGAGGTCAGAGGCCTCCATGGTAGGTAAGGCCTTGAACTTTATCTCAGCAATATCAGATACTTACTCTGAGGCAAATCCCCTAAGTTCTCTGTGAGCCTCAGTTTCCTTATCTGTAAAATGAAGGGCTTAGACTAAATGGCCTTTAAGGTCCTTTCCATCTATTAATATATTACCCTATCATCTATAATATAAAAGTCTGGGGTTTCCTCTGAAAAGGACAGTTAAGTAGTTTCTGGTCTGATTGTCCAGTGGTTGTTTTCATGCATGCATCCCAAGATATGTGAGCTCCCTTTTATTTTTTCTTTTCAAAGAAACCCATCTTTTATCCTGGGGCAGGAAAGAATAAACACATCTGTACGGCGTTGATTTTGTGCTCTCCTTTTCTTTCTGGGTTGGGAGGGGAGTGGTGGAAATACGGATGGGAGGGGGAGCTAGTGAAATATTTGAAACACTCTACGTTGAATTTGAGTGACTGGAGGGGAGAGGGGAAATGAAAGGTGAAATGCCAAATTTAGTTTGGCCCTCCATCCTCTCTAGGGCCGTTTTCCCCTCTGTTAGACACGCAAGGCAGTGTTATTCCCATCCAGGGCGAGGCGGGGGGTGGATAATGTAACATTCCTACTTAGCACTTACATAGGACTGCTTGTCTTGAGAGTTCAGGGTCAACACTGACAAAGGAATCCATACAACACCCCTGGGTGGGAGGTGTGGATTTGAGGTACAGTTTAATGGAGGGATCCTCAACCAGGCTCCTTGACCCACAATGGAACACTGGCTGGTCAGTGGGCTGAGTAGGAAGCCAAGTCTGTGGCTAGATAAGAACAGGATGAGCACTGAACCTGTCTTCAGAGGAGTAAAGAAAGAAGGAGGAAGAAGGAAGGAAGAAGGAAATTCTGTAAATTACAGACGGTTGCTTGGAATACTGACTCATCATAAATATATATATATATGTATATATATATAAACATTGTTCTATTAATGTAATTAATAGAATATAAATAAATAAGAATATTTATATTAATCCATTAACAATAATAATTGTTATTTAACTCTAATGGCTCCCCTTTCTGAGAAGGGTTCTCCATAGTAATGCTGAGCCTAGTGCAGACATTTAATTGACTTAGCTTGCTACAATTAGGACTCCCAGACTCAAGCAATTCTTCACCATAAATTCCCCCAATAGTAGCATTATAGGCAAATATTACCATGCCTAGTTAGAGGCAAGTCTTGGAACACAAGTTTCCTTGACCTTATGGCCTGACTCTCTATCCATAATGCAATGCTTCCTTTCAAATAATTATATAACAATTAAAAAATCAATAAAACTCATTTGGAGGGAAAAATCCATCCATACATTATGTACCCACTATGGATCATGCACTTTGCTAGGTGCTGGGGCTGTGAGGACAAGAAACACTCTAGACCAGTGCTGAATTTTAAGTCTCTTCTCTGATGGTCATAGCTAATGCCTTTTCTTCTAAAACTTCCTTATATCTATTCTGGAAGTTTTATGTATATACTGATATATGTACATATATATAATTATATAAATATATGTATATAATATTTGACACCTACTAAGGTACATAATATGATATGATATGATTAAAATAATATGTCTATTGTCTCTTCCATTAGAATTTATGATCCTTAAAGGCAGGGGTTCTTTTTATCTTTTTTTTTCCTTCTTTGGATTCACAGAGCATAGCGCAGCACACAGTAAATACTTAGTAGATGGTTTCTAAGGTCTCCAAATTTATATCTGTCATTCTAGGATACTGTTTTCCAATCACAAAATTTAATATACATAAACTCAAAGTTCTTCTTATGAATTTTTTTTAATCAGCATTTTAAAAATCAGAGTGGGAAGGCATGGCTCAGATAGTTTTGTGTGAAGGGTTTTAAAGGGACCATTTTTGGAGACCCAAAAACCAATGTTCTAATTAATACTGGATTGCTGATGAACAAATAGGTCAAGAGTTGAAATAACATAGCTAATGTTTGGATTAGGTCTTCTTTATTCAAAGTCTCTTGATCTATATTATGCTGGGACATACTTTGTATTTTATCTGGATAAATGGTAACCAGGGATGTGGGTGAAACACTGAAAGAAGGTGGAGACTCTACCTTGTTGCAACTCCTGTAGCAACAGCTTTGAGAGGGATGGAGGGTCAAAAGAGAAAGCATCAATGTAGCAGTATGAGAACTGGCAACAAGAGAGAGGTGTCTCAGAAAAGATCACTGGACTTAGATGAATGACATATGACATTCCTCTTTGTAGCTAGAAACAGGAAATATAGTTCTCAAGGTCAGATTCATGGGACAGAAGAGGTAAACTGTGATCAGAGTAAGGGTCTGCCTTTGCCTAAGTGGCAAGTAAAGAAGTACGCTTAGGAGAAGCAATTAAAGGTCACTAGTAAGAGAATTCTGAAAGAAAAAGAATTACTCAAAGGAGTCTCTGTTTCTCTCAAGTCTAAATATTGATATCATTATTGTTGTTATTATTGTTGTTGTTGGACTTCCATCAAGTCCAAAAATAAATGTTTATTAAATGAATGAATGAAAACTAAACTCTTTAACGCATCATCCAAGGGTCTCTACAATTTAATTTAAAATCTAGTGTCTGTCCCCAAATTTCCTCAACAAAAATGTTCTGCTCTTCTGTGGACATTCTTTACTCCAGGCCTTCATCCATGCCATTGAGCTCATCTGCAATGCTCTTCCAATATGTTCTCTGTATATTTGAATGTTTTCGGTCCTTCAAGGCCTCTTTCCTCTGTGATGCTAGACCCTATCAGTCCACACCAGCCTCCCCTTGCCATAAATTACCATAACACTTAATGTCTATATCATCTCCTTGTCACGGGATCAGACAATTTAGAGTTCAAATAGACATTAGTGGCCATCTGGTTCTCATTTTACACATGGGAAACTGAGGCCCAGAGAGAGAGATATGGTTAGTTACTCTCTATTCTTTTTTTTTTTTTTTTTTTAGTTACTCTCTATTCTTTCCTGGTCACACCATATTTGGAATACAGTGTTCCATTCTGAGTGTTGCAGTTTAGAAAATACAAGGATGACTGGAGTATGTGAAACTCCAAGGAGGACAATCCAGATGGTAAAGAGTCTGGAGTCCATGACAAATGATGAGTTGAAAGAACTGTCATTGTTTAGGCAGAAAAAGACTAAAGGGATAAGGAGAGAATAACAACTTTTTTTGTTTTGGGGAGACAGTTGGGGTAAAGTGATTTACTTAGGGTCACACAGCTAGCAAGTATCTATACGAAGCCCAATTTGAATTCAGTTCCTCCTGACTTCAGGGATGATCCTCTATTTTACTGCATTAGCTAGCTGCCCCAGGAGTAACAATGTTTTTGCATGCTGTTTCCCTTTTAAAAACATGAGCTCTTCAAGGACAGGGACCAAGTTTTTGATTTTCTTAATATCCCAATGCTTAACACATTATTTAGCGTACAGTAAGTACTCAATAAATATTGACTGCCTGACTTTCATATAGAAAAAGGATTACATTTGTTCTGCTAGATCCCAGAAGGTAAAACTAGGAGGACTAGGGGAAGTTGTAAAGAGGGAAATTTAGATATATTGTCTGGAAATATTTCCTAATGATTACTTTTCCAAACGTTTAATAGGCTGTGTGGAAAGGTAGTGAGTTCCTCCAAATTGGAGACTGGAAGAGTCCAGTTGTCTACTTTATTGGTGGGTTGTTTTTTTTTTTGGTACATGTTGAATGAGATGGCCATTAAAGCCCCTTCTTCCATCGTTTTGTTAAGTGACCATTCAATGTCTTTCCATGCTCTGAAAGGGTATGAATTCTCTTCCTTGTATCTTTGATTATTTTCTAATTTTCAATGTCTTTTCTCATTTTCATTCCTCAAGATATTCTCTTTCAATGGCTCCCATTTCTAGAGTTTCCTGATTACAATGCTCTATACTCTTTCTCTAATTGGATTCCCCTTACATCTTTACATGTCCACTAATAAGGGCACAATTGGTATTACAGATGGGGAAATTGAGGCTGAGAACCTCTCTCTAACTATGTGATTTTGTCTAAATTACTTTATTTCTCCCAAGTTTCAGATTCTTAAACTCTGTAAAATAAGAGGGTTGGATTTGATATCATAGTAGCTAGTATTTATCTTGTACTTGTACTTAAAGGCTTTTTATCCTTTTTCAGCCATTGACCAATTCTTCATGATCCAATTTGGGGTTTTCATGGAAAAGATACTGGAGTGGTTTCTGTGACTTTCTCCATCTCATTTTACAGAAATTGAGTCAAAGAGGATAGAATGATTTACTTGAGATCACAGTGTTAGTAAACATCTGAGGTGGGATTTGAAATCTCAAAGATGAGTCTTCTTGATTTGAGGTCCAATATTCTATCTACTTTACCACCCAGAATTTGGTCCTCAGAACAACCCAGTTAGTGACTATTGGTAAGTGGAAAGCAATTCCCATTTTACTGATAAAAAAAAAAAAAAACAAACCCCCCCCAAAAAAAACCCTAAGATTGGATGAGGTTCAAAGTCACACAGTTAATTAAATATCAAAAACAGAATTTAACTTAAGTATTTCTGACTCCAAGTCCAGAGTTGGAAGGGATCTCACAAGTCATTTTGTCTTTCTTTTTTATTTTACAGATGAGGAAACTGAGGCCCAAGGAGGTTAAGGAACAGCACAATACATGGCACATGGTAAGTACTTAATAAGTGCTTGTTGACTGATTGACTTGCCCCAGCTTACATTGACAGGATTTGACCCCAGGAACTTGATCACCACCATCTTCTAACTTCCGGAATGATGTTGATGATGGTGGTGGTGATGGTGATGGGGAAGACAGATATCTTATTGACTTTGGGCTGACCCAGTGCTGGTGACTTGAACTGGAAAGGTTGTTCGATGAACACTGTGTAACTGTCTTGTGAATGGCAACTCTTTGGAGGGGAATGAGGAAGAGAGAGCAGAACTAATATTGGTCCTGCTCAAGTAAAATGGAATACCATTCAGCTCACTCTTAATTCAAAACAGCTGTCGACTGGCCTCGGCTTCTGATATAGCAGGCGGAATTCTTGGACACTGAGTTATTCTTAGAAGTATGTGCACAGACACTGGCAAGGTTTGCGGTAGACTGGTTCTTGCCAATCTCCTGTCAGGCCCCTGGGCCAGTGGATCCAAGTGCTATTGTTCTAACTTATGAAAAATAACTTGGAGTTTTTATTTTCAAATTACCAGCATGGCAGGGGAAGGAGGCGGCTGGTGGGGGAAGGACGTGGAGATTGCGCCTGTTTGTCTTCTTTTCCAGTTAACATAAGTTCAGTTCTGGAAGGGATTGCAGTGAGTATTGAGTTTAATTGGCTTAGTTTGCTTGTGCATAGCTGTTTGCTTGTTTTCTCCCCCATTAGATTGTGAATGATTTGACAATAGGAACTATCTTTTGCCTTAAAAAAAAAATCCCCAGCACTTGGTGTCCTCCTCTGGCACTTAATAAATATTTATTGACTACCTCATTTTACAGTGAGGGAAACTAAGAGAGGATGTGATATAAAATTCCTTGAGGACTGAAACTGCTTTTTTTTTTTTTTTTTAATTGTTTCCCCAACTCCCAGCACTATCTGGTACACAGTAAATCCTTAAAAACAAACAAACAAAAAAACAAACAAAAAAACAAAAAAAACTTGTTAGAATATAAACTCCACAAGGGCAGACACTATTTCATGTTTGTCTTTGTCTACCCAGTGCTTAGCACAGTGCCTAGCATATAACAGGTCTTTCATAAATGCTTTTGAAGGAAGGAATGAAGGAAGAAAGAAAAGAAGAAAGGAACAAAAGGAAAAAGGAAGGGAGGAAAGAAGGAAGGGAAGAAGGAATGGAGGGAGGGAGGAAAAAAGGAAGGAAGGAAGGAAGAAAAAGAGAGAAAGAAGGAAGGAAGGGAAGAAGAATGGAAAAGGAGGAAGGAAGGAAGGAAAAAGAAAGGAAGGAAGAAGGAAAGAAGGAAGAAGAAAGAAAGGGAGGGTGAAAGGAAGGAATGAAAACTTTAAAAGAATTTAAGCTTCTCGGGGGTAGGCACTATTTCATTTTTGTCTTTGCTCAGTGCCTAGGACAAAGCAGGTATTTAATAAATGCTTTTTGGAGACGGAAGGAAGAAAGGAAAGAAAGAAGGAAAGATGGAAGGAAGGAAGGAGAAAAGAAGGAAGGAAATATAGAAGGAATGATAACTTTAATGGAATGTAAACTTTTTGAAGACAGGCATTATTTCATTTTTATCTTTGTCCATTCAGTACCTATCACAGTACCTGGTACATAATAGGTGCTTAATAAATACTTGTTGAATAAATGAAAGAAAGAAGGAAGAAAGGAAAGAATGAGAAACTAAATAGAATGTAAGCTTCCTGAGGACAGATACTATTTCATTTTTATCTTTATCTTGGTTGTTGTTCAGCTGTTTTTCAGTTGTGTCCAACCCTTTGGGACCCCACTTGGGGTTTTCTTGACAAAGATACTTGGAATGATTTGCCATTTTCTTCTCCAGCTCATTTCACAGATGAGGAAACTGAGGCAAACAGTCTTTTTCTACCCAATACCAATCACGTAGTGGGCACTTAATAAATGCTTGTTGGTTGGTTGATTCTCAAAGTCAGGCAGATCGTGATTCTTGATTCAAACCCACTTTCTGTCTCCAAATCCAATGCTCTTACATGACTACACCAAGCCTCTGAATAGAGTGGCTGACAGAGACATATGTTCTAGTTACTAAATGAGGGAATCAGCCAGTGTCAGAGCTGGACAGAAGCACAGTATCAAGTTCAACCTGCAGGAATCTCTACTGCAACAAAGCTGATGAGTGGGTATCAAGCCAATGTTTGAATTCATTCACTGACTGGGACAAGCCCATTATACTTGTGGACATCTTTTATCATTAAGTTATTTTTATCCTACATTGACCCTCAATCTCTTTTTGAAGTTCATTGATCCTGGCTTTGCCTTCTGGGACCAAGCAGAATAAGTCAAATCTCTCGGATAGCATGTTCCTCCCTTAAGTCTTCTGGGTTTACTGGGGGACTGTCCCTGTTTGGGGCAGCTCTTTGTGACCAGACCAAGAGAAATGTTACACATAAGGCAACTTATTAGTGATGAAGAGAGATGTGGTATCTTAGGCCCCACAATCACAGAATCATAGATATTATTACTGGAGGAGGGGGCCTTAATAAACCCTTTGCCCATGCTCCATAATTTACAGATGGGGAAAGTAAGGCCTAGAGAGGTAAAAGATCACAAAGCTATTAATGTGATGGAGCCAGGTTTTCTGATTCTTAGTTCAGACCTCTTTCTTCTCTATTCCTTATGATACCTAACACCTCAGTTGCCAAATTATATTTGTAAAATTCTACATTCAACTGCGAAGGTCTTCTCTCTCTTCTTCCTTTTCAAAGATCAGTTCGCTCATTGTTGCCAGCAAACACATAAGCAGAAGTCACCTTTTTATACAAAAGTCAAGCATCACAAAAACTTGGGTAGCTCCCTATTGACAAAAATCCAATTCCTTAACTTGTCATTCAAGGCTGTCCACAATTTGACTCCCACTAGTCTTTCTAGACTCATCTCCTCATATATTCTCTCCTCAAGTGGGCTTCATCTTGATATTCTCACTATCTATCATCTAACTATCTTATTATCATCTAAGTCTGGATTGTCTTCCCATCTACCTTTGACTGTTAACAGGATATCCTACCCTTTCTGCAGCAGTCTAGTTCACATGCTACCTCTTCATTCATTTCACTTCAATTTACTTCAATCCCATCCAGTTCAGCTCAACTAAATCCAAGAAGCATTTACTAAGCATCGATTGCATACGATGTCTCCTCCCTTCCCCTCTGCCCCTTAGCATCATAAATTTAGATTTATGGCACTCACTCATTTCATTGTTGAGAAAATTAGACCCAGGGGTATTTACAACATTGCAGATTTAGGAGTGAAAGGGACCCGAGTGACCATTTAGTCATAGGAACATAGATTTAAAGATAGAACAAAGCTTAGAGGTCAATTCATCCAACCCCCTCCATTTTAAATGAAAAAAAATTGAAGTTCGCAGAGGTTCATAAGGTCAATCAATCAACAAGCATTTATAAAGCTCCTACTGTGTGCTAAGTATAATGCTGGCATCTCAGAGTTAGAGCTGAAAGAGTTTGGAAGGTCACTAGGACCAACCCCTTCATGAGTTTATCCCCTCTCACCCCGGACTGCCAACAAGCCCTTGCCTGTGTGTCTGGGGCAGCATGTGCTGGGGTACTGACGTCATGAGACGTGCTGAGGCCCCGGCTTCATGCTGACGGGCTGACACCACTGGGCTCAAGCAACCACAAATTCTTAGACGGTTTATGTCATGGAAACAAAAGGGGGAGTGGACCAGTCGACTTTTCCTGAACACACCGCAAAGGAAGCAGCAAAGGGAATGTACAGTTGGGAGGGAATTGGGAGGTTGGGATGAAGGCTTATTTATTGAGCCATCCATTCATCTATCTGTTCATGCTTTCATTTGTTTATTTTTCTGTGTATTCATTTGCTTATTCATTCATTCGCCACTCATTTATCCATCCATTTATCTACCTACTTATTTGTTTATTTATTTGGTTAGTGTGAAGCTCCTTCAAGTTCCAAGTTCCTTAGTGATTCTAGAATTGGGGAATTTTACACCCTATCATCCTCATGCATATATTAAATGACAATGTGCAAAGCTTTCCCATGTGGACAGATATGCAGGATAATGATAATAACCTCCTTTGCCTCCTCCTCTTCCTCCTTTTCTTCTCTCTTCCTTTCTCTGTCAGCCTCTCCTCTCTCTCTCTCTCCCCTTGTTCTCCTCTCTTCCCATTCATTCTCTCTCTTTTCCATTCTTTTATCTTTACCTCCTTCACCTCCCTCTTTCTTTTGGCCAGTGGTGATAATGTGGGAAGACCCAAGAGGTTAATGGTTGAGATCAATACTAAGTCATATAGTCACTGGTTCAGGAGCAGTCAGTACAGCTCTTTGCCCTTGTTAGTTCTTTTTTCCCCCCATTTTCCTTGGCTAAAGACACATATACACTGATATCTCTTTCCCACATTCTTTAACATTGGACTATTTCCAACCAGAAATGCTGGGGGAAATTCCCATCATGCCAAGGCACCAGGTGGTCTGCATTGGATAGGATGAACTGGGATGTTGAACTGGCAGCTCAGAAAGTAACATTCAATTCAAGGACCTTTTTGACCAGATAAGATTCAATTCAACTGAACTTCCAATATGTTTTCATCATTATGTTAGATGCTCAGTAGAAAATGACAAAAATGACATGTCCCCTTCTTTCAAGAAATGTACATCCTACCACAGGAAAGCCAAGGATAGATAGAGAAATCAGTGGAAAATGTACTCAGATGGAGCCAATAGATCTCCATGTTCCTTCCAACAAAAAAGATAACACTCTAAATCTGTCCATCCTGTGTGACTCTTAAACACTCTTTGATTAAGTTTACCCTAAGGAATACACTAAATGTGGATTGTCTCTCCCTCTCTCTGTTTCTATCTCTCTGTCTCTGTCCCTCTGTCTCTGTTTCTCTCTGTGCCTCTCTGTATGTCCCTCTTTGTCTCTCTCTGTGTCCTTCTGTCTCTCTTTCTCTGTGTCTCTCCCTTTCTGTCTGTTTTTCTCTATGTCTATCTGTCTCTCTCTCTCTGTCTCTTTCTCTATTATTCTCTCTCTCTCTCTCTCTCTCTCTCTCTCTCTCTCTCTCTCTCTCTCTCTCTCTCTCTCTCTCTCTCTCTGTCTTTCACACACACACAAACACATACACACAAGGAGTACACTAAATGTGGACTGACTCTCTCTGTTTCTGTCTCTCTGTCTCTCTTTGTCCTCTCTGTCCCTCTATCTCCCTGTTTCTCTGTGTGTCCCTCTTTCTCTCTGTGTCCTTCTGTTTCTGTGTCTGTCTCTCTGTCTCTTTCTCTGTTACTCTCTGTTTCTGTATCTCTCTTTTTCACACACACACACACACACAAACACAAGGAGTACACTAAATATGGACTGACTTTCTCTGTTTCTGTCTCTCTGTCTTTGTCTCTCTGTCTCTTTCTCTATTACTGTCTCTGTATTCTCTCTCTCTCTCTCTCTCTCTCTCTCTCTCTCTCTCTCTCTCTCTCTCTCTCTCTCTCACACACACACACACACACACACACACACACGGAGTATACTAAATGTGGACTGACTCTCTCTGTTTCTGTCTCTCTGTCTTTGTCTCTCTGTCTCTTTCTCTATTACTGTCTCTCTCTCTCTCTCTCTCTCTCTCTCTCTCTCTCTCTCTCTCTCTCTCTCTCTCTCTCTCTCTCTCTCTCACACACACACACACACACACACACACACACACGGAGTATACTAAATGTGGACTGACTCTCTCTGTTTCTGTCTCTCTGTCTTTGTCTCTCTGTCTCTTTCTCTATTACTGTCTCTCTCTCTCTCTCTCTCTCTCTCTCTCTCTCTCTCTCTCTCTCTCTCTCTCTCTCTCTCTCACACACACACACACACACACACACACACACACACACGGAGTATACTAAATGTGGACTGACTCTCTCTGTTTCTGTCTCTCTGTCCCTCTATCTTCCTCTTTTTCTCTGTGTCCCTCTTTCTCTCTGTGTCCTTCTGTGTCTCTCTCTGTCCCTGTGTCTCTGTCTCTGTGTGTCTCTTCCTTTCTGTCTTTGTTTTTCTCTGTCTCTGTGTCTGTCTGTCTTTGTCTTTCTCTGTATTTGTCTCTTTGCTTCTTTCTGTATCACTCTCTGTCTTTCTATCTTTCTGTCTCTCTCATCTCTTTTTCTTCCTCTGTGTGTGTACCTCTGGCTCTAGCAAATGACATATCCTCCATTTTCCCCTTTTGATTAATGCCTTTGAAACCTCATCTATTCTGTGAAGGAAGCACTACTGCAACAATGTTTATAGCATTTCACGAACCATTTTATAGGGAGGGAAAAGCCCCACAGACATCTGCACCACTGATATTTATTTTCCTAATACAAACTTTCCTTAAAATAAAAGTGCAAGACTTGAGGACAGCTGTTCCCCTTTAACTTTCTTGCAGCTATGAGGATGAACCTGCTAAGGGTTCTGAGGGAGGAGCCTCAGAAGTTATCTAGGTCAACCTCAGAATGCCAAAGAGGAAACTGAGGCAAGAGAAGTTAAATATTTAAGGTAAGATTTAAATCCAATTTCTTCTGACCCCATGTCCAGTGACCTACCCACTACATGATGAAGTCTCTGATTTTCATAACTGGCACGTCTATAAAGTTGTGAGGCTTACAAAACACTTTACACTGATTATCTAACAACTTTGCGAATTAAAGTTGTGTGTGTATATGGATGTGTTTTAAGCCTGATCTATGATTTCACTGGTTTTTAATTAAACCGAAATAAAAATAGTGACCACTAAAACTATACACAAAGATCCCTGTGGGCTGCATATCAACTCAGTTTAAAAGTGTAATATTATCTAGTTTTATTGTATTTTTACTTATTTTGTTAATATTTCCCAGTTAGATTTTAATCTGCCTCAAGCAGCACTTGAGAATGTGGGTATTTTGAGTGACAAGGGGCTGTAAGCCTCATGTTTGATACCTCTGGTGTGGGGGGCTTCCTGAATCCATGAAGACCAGAATCTTATTTGCTGCTTAGAGTCCAGAAGAGTTGAAATCTTCTCCATGGGGATCATAGAATCATGAGGTTTTACAGCTGGAGGAGATTTTGGAGATGAGGATGACTGCTTTCTGTGTATTCAGCTGGACCCCTTTGCAGGGGAATGCTGGGTGGGGCAGGGAGAATCAGACAACACCTGCTTAGTCGATGAACCTTGTGGCGTTGAGCTGTTCCGCCATGGAGTTGTGACATTCTGGGGAATTTGATTTCCGCCAGTGTCTCTTTGGATGTGGTTCACACACGAAGCTGGATGAGAACAGGTTTCTATTGTACTTGACTTCTCACCTGTGATTTTTCCTGTCAGAGTTCATGCTGACTCCCTCGAAGACTCATAGCTTGGTAAAAATGGTTGTAAAATGGTTGTTGGGGCTCAGCTGTGGAATGGTTGTTGGGTGAAGTCATCAGCCCCAAGCCACAGCTGTGAACTTCTCACTAGTGGACCTGGTCCTATTCTCGTGTTCTCAGGGGAAAGGCACAGAGCTGCAGCCTCACTTACTTATCAATCAATTCATATTTCTATCTACCGGCCTGGAGAAATTAAAGCAGTCAGGGAAAATGTCCATAGTCCCAAGGAATAGGGTAAATTCTGGGGGGTAGCCACAGCAATGGGGTAATTATTTCTTCCTCTTCATGGAAAGATGTAGATAATTCTCCAAACTACTGGGAAAACGCTCAATTTCCCTCTTTAGTCCTATAATTAACAAGCATTTCTTTTTTATTTTAAAATATTTTTTGTTTTATACACCAATATTTTCTATTGTATTTTTCCCCATTTGTTGTTCAGTCATGCCCAGATCTTCATGACCCCATTTGGGGTTTCCTTGGCAGAGATACTGAAGTGGTTTGCCATTCCCTTCTCGAGCTCATTTTGCAGTTGAGGAAACCAAGGCAAACAGGGTTAAGGGACTTGTTCAGGGTCACAGAGCTAGTAATTGGATGAGACATGAAGATGAGTCTTCCTGATTCTAGGCCTGGTGCTTTATGTGCCATGGTACCACTTACCTGCCCTCATTCCTTCCCTACTGTCTTCCAACAAGCCTTCTAAAGATGTTGAAAAAGTTTAATATTGCAAACAAAGAAATAGAAGGAGGAGCTTTGTAACTAATATCTCTTCTCTGGAGGAGCTTGGTCCATATAATTTCACAGCATCGAATTTTAGTTGTTTGATGGTATCCTAGTTACTGTGTATATTATTTTCTTGGTTCTGCTTGAATCACCATGCATCAGTTCACAGAAATCTCCCTGCACTTCTCCGAGTCATCATGTTCATCTTAGTAACTTTTCATTGTGTTTGTGTCCCACAGCTTTTATGACTTTCCTCATTTGCTCAAGAAGCATTTATTGAGTACCTGTTGTATGTCAGGTCCTACAAAGACACAAGACTCCTACATTTTAGGAGTGAGAAGTTGGGGTGGGGATAATATATATATATATATATACAGATGGATGGGGATACATCAGGTGAAGAAAGTCCTTCTACCAAAGCAAGTTGGAACCTTCTTTGTAATTTAGTCTTAGAGAACTGCTTAGGGTAGTGAGAACTGAGGTGATTTGCACAGGAACATCCAGACAGCCTGTGTCAGAAGTGAGACTTAAACCTGTAACCAGTTCTCTGTCCAATGCTATAGATAAATAATAGATATAAAATAAATACAAAGTGATTGAGAGGTGGAAAACTCCTAGCGACTAGGGGAGAGTGGAGAATGGGAAATGACATTTGTTTGTTGAATACTATGGTGATGATGTTGAAGAACGGATAGAATTTTAGTGGCTTCTGCCATTGTCTTGGGTAGTGCATTCCAAGTCCCAGAAATAGTAGCATGCAAAGGCATGGTGACTGGAAATTAAGCAACATGTTAGCAGATGGCAAGTAGGCCCATTTCAGGTAAAAATGTTTCTTGCTCGCTTTCAGTGATATGGATGACTGCTTCTATCCTGTTCTTCTCTTTGTGGATATAGACCTAGTCTTATCTTGAAGGAGCAGGGCACAAAAATGGGGCTGGTTAAAGTCGAAGGCAAATTTTACCATGACTAAATGGATGCTTTGAAACTTGTTATCTTGAAAAAATCTCTTTTAAAATAAAATTTTGTTGATATTTTTGTATTTTTATTTCATGGATGTTGCCCACTTAGCATGACCTGGCAGGTCTTCCCACTTTATACCGATCATCACATCCTAGTGAGTCCTTCGAAAACTAATTAATGATTTAATGGTCTTATATGTAACTATCCCAGAGCTATGCTGTCTTGGGGACCCTGAAATTAAACTCCAAGCACACTAGGAGTTTGGATGTCTGTAGGGAGATGAAAGTCCAAGACACAAATTCTTAGAAGCCCAGAGTAGCCAGCTTTTTGGCTAGCCGACCTGGCTTACTTGCAAATGGGACGAAATTGTGCTTCACGTGGGTCTATCAAACTTCCCAAAAGCCCTATTAATAAAGGGAATAGAGAAGAAGGGAGCAGAAGCACTCCTCTGAGAGAATTATCTTGACCTTGAGGTGACCTGATGAGATGGAACGATGAATCATTGCCCAGTCTCTTGTCATCTTAGCTTCTCTCTGTTCCTCGTTATTCTCTAGGCTCCATCCCTCATCCCACCCTCTTCCCCGGGACCACCAGAGCAGCCCGGGGTTTGTCTGAGCTCAGCAAAGGTAGGCTGGCCCCCAAAGCACACACTAAAAACCACATGAAGGGATTCCTGTACTGTGACAGGAGATGGATAAAGATCTGGAGCCCAGCAGGGAAGAATATGTGAACTTAAAAGATGCAGGAATCACGAAAGCTGTTAACCAGGATTCCTGAAAAAAAAAAGGTAGGGAGGGGAAATCGAGTGGGCAATGATCCCTAATTCTGTGGTTAATGTAAAGGAATGGGGACTTTCTGGCAGAGATCAGGGGAGTTCTATTCTCTCTGACCCAGAAATTGGGGGGGGGTGAGGTTTCTACTCCAAGTAGGTCAATTGCCAAAAGAAAGGATCCAGAGACTTCAGGATATTTATGGCAGCTCTTTTAGAAGGAGAAAAGAATTAGAAACAAAGCAGACATCCATTGATTGAGGGATGGTTAAACAAACTATAATACCAAAAGCTGTAGAATATTGTACTTTAAGAAACAAAGAGTGTGATATATAGAGAGGAGCTTGGGAAAACTCATATGAATCAATTCACTCTGTAATCTCCTCGTTTCCTCCAAGATTCTGCACAATCCTACCTTCTGCAGGAGGCTTTTCTTAGTCCCTCAGTCCACTAATGTTTCCCTTCCTACCCCTTCCATTACCCCAGATCACCTATCATTTATAATAAATATAGCTTAGATGTAGATATTGACTCTCACATTAGATTATAAGTTCCTTGAAATCAGAGACCTTCCTTCCTTCTTCTTTCTCTCTTCCCTTGTATTTTCAGCATTTGTATGATATCTTAGACCTAATAGGAATTTAGTAAATGCTTGTTGACTGACCAGAGAAGCAAAACCAGGGATATAGGATTTCCAGCGGTGTTATGAGTGGCGAAAATAAGAACCAAAAACTCAAACCCAAATGCCGTGAAATTATAGCAGCTAAACTAGATCCCAAAGAAGAGATAACCAAAAAACATCCTCCTCTGTTTCTTTGCAAAGATGGGGGACCATGGGTATATAAAACAGGTTTTTAATATGATAGAGAAATGCTTCTGATACCTGGTTTTTTCTTGTCTGTAAGGAGAAGCTGTGCTATTAATAGAAGATCTCTTGGTTATTGGGTCGGAGAATCTTAATGGAAATCTCATTTCTGTCACTTATGAGCTTGGGCAAATCAACTTTCATTCGTTTGGGGTTTTTTTAGGTCAATTTTTTAAATTTTATTTTTAAATACACATTGCTTTCTGAATTATGTTGAGAGAGAAAAATCAGAACAAAGGGGAAAAACTATGGGAGAAATAAAAAATAGAAAAAATAAATGAACATAGCATTGTTGATTTACATCCAAACACTATAGTTGTCTCTCTGGATGCAGATGGCATTTTCTGTGCAAAGTTTATTGGGATTCCTTTGGATCACTGAACCACTGAGAAGAACCAAGTCTTTCATATAAACTTACTTTTATGAAAATGTTTCCTCACCTACAAAATGGAGACAACGCTAGCTATTGTGCCAACCTCACAGGGTTGGTGTGAGGACAAAATGAGATAATAAGTGGAAAATGCTTTGTAAACTAAAAGTCATCTATGAATGTTAACTATTATTATTAACACCTGGCAATTTATTCCTTAATCATCTCTGTGACTGTGGTTCCTTTGATCATTTCCCTCCCCTCAGGAGAGTTTACTCTTTCCCTTCTCTTGGATTTCATTTTATCTCCATCACTTCTTTGTCACTGACATCCTACATTAACCGTTTCTTCCCTGGTTTGACATTGTTTCTCCCAGATTCTTCCTCAGGTGTTGCAATTAGTAAAATTAGCAAGTAAGATTAGTAAGTCACTTAATGATCCAGGATCTCAGTTTTCTTATCTGTAAAAATTTGGACTTACTAATTCTTAGGTCCCTTTCAACTCCAAATCTATGATTCACTTGGTCAATTCCACTGCTTCCACTTTTTCTCATTTAGTTGGCTCCTTTTTCCTTGAAACTTTCCCTTCAGAGATGTTACATTTCCTTCCTTCCTTCTCACTTAGTTAGGTGTTCCCTAGTATCAGAAAGGCAATAAGGAGTTACTGACTTCAAATTCCACTTCTATCCACATAAATCATCACCAACAAAATGCAACAGCAAGAGATACAAAGAAAAATTCCATTCAAAACAACTGTCGAGAATATAAAATATTTGGGAATCCATCTACCAAATAAAAGTCAGGAATTATATGAGCAAAATTACAAAACACTTGCCACAAAAATAAAGTCAGATTTAAATAATTGGAAAGACATTCAGTGCTTGTGGATAGGCCAAGTGAATATAATAAAGATGACAATACTCCCCAAACTAATCCATTTATTTAGTGCTATACCAATCAGACTCCCAAGAAAATATTTTAATGACCTAGAAAAAATAACAAAATTCATATGAAAGAATAAAAGGTCAAGAATTTCAAGGAAATTAAAAATTAAAAAGCTTTGTTTCTGTACAAACAAAACTAATGCAAACAAAATTAGAAGGGAAGTAACAAATTGGGAAAATATTTTTACAGTTAAAGGTTCTGATAAAGGCCTCATTTCCAAAATATATATAGAGAACTGACCCTAATGTATAAGAAATCAAACCATTCTTCAATTGGTAAATGGTCAAAGGATATGAACAGACAATTTTCAGATGATGAAATTGAAACTATTTCCACTCATATGAAAGTGTTCCAAATCACTACTGATCAGAGAAATGCAAATTAAGACAACTCTGAGTTACCACTACACACCTGTCAGATTGGCTAAGATGACAGGAACAAATAATGATGAATGTTGGAGGGGATGTGAGAAAACTGGGACACTGATACATTGTTGGTGGAGCTGTGAAAGAATCCAGCCATTCTGGGAGCAATTTGGAACTATGCCCCAAAAGTTATCAAACTGTGCATACCCTTTGATCCAGTAGTGCTACTACTGATATTTTTATATGGCCTGCAAATGATGTTATAAATATCCAAATGGCCGTTGGCATTAAAAAAAAAAAGATTCTACACTCCTATTTTAGAGAATTAACTTAATTTAGAGAATTAACTGGGGAAAGAAGGTGGGTGATTTTGCACAAGCTTCCCTCATCTAAATCTAATTTCTTTGCATGTCATGACATCACTTCCCTGATGTCATGGTCCTCTTCAAGAATGAAGGACAAAACAATAATTTTAACTTGAAGTAAATGGTTAATAATTTCAGCATTGATTGATGATGAGCTGTTGAGAACACTGTGGAAGTCAGCTCTCTAGGATCATGTCCTTATCAGTAATCAGTGTGGCAAGAGTAATTGAGATGCGCCATAAGTCTTTGGCCCATAAATAGCCTCCAGAGCATCATAAAAACACTTTGGATGGGGAGGCTCTGAAGGAAAATATGGAGATGAGAGGAATAAGACTGGCCACCAAACTGAAGGTCTACAGAACCCTTATGCTGATCTCACTGCTGTATGCCTCTGAAACCTGACAGTCTACCAGCACCATGCCAGGAAACGGAATCGCTTCCATTTGAAATGTTTTAGGAAGATTCTGAAGATCACCTAGCAGGATAAGAGGCCAGACACTAAGGTCCTTTCTTAAACTAAATTACCAAGCATTTTAATTCTATCACAGAGAGCACAATTCTGTTGGGTTGGCCACATTGTTAAAATGCCAAATGTACACTTGCCAAAAAAATTATTTTATGGAGAACCCACAGAGATAAGAGCTCCCAAGGTGGTCAGAAAAAGCAATACAAGGACCCTCTCAAGGTCACTCTTAAGAATTTTAGAATTGATTGTATGCTATGATCTGTGAGCAAAGCAGAATTGAATTAGTCCAAAAGAAATGTGAGATGCACAAAATTAGAGAAGCTACCTTAAAAGTTTATAGGGATTATTTGTATCCAACTTGTGGTAGAGCATTCTGAGTTTGTATTGGTCTGATCAGCCATAGTCGGACACACTATAAATTGACCCTAACATAGTGATATCATTTTGGTCTTCTTCAAGTATGAAAGACAACAACTGACCAACCAATCAACTTAGCAAACGATTTTGTAGGACTTATTTGACCTGTGGCCAAATGTTCCACAACCCTTCTCTAAGGCAATATTTTTTCCCTTTATAATTAAAAAAAAAATTGATAGTATTTTACTTTTCCAATTACATGTAAAGATGGTTTTCAACATTCATTTTTGGAAGATTTTGAGTTCCAAATTTTATCTCTGTCTCTCCTTTATCTCCCTCCTCCCAAGAGAGCAGTCTGGTAGAGATGTACAATCATTTAAAACATATTTCCATATTAGTCATACTGTAAAAAAATATAATAAATAAATCAGAACAAAAGAGTAAAACTACAAGAAAAAAAAGCAAACATAAAAGTGAAAATAGTGTGCTTTGATCTCTCTCTGGAGGTAGATGACATTTTCTATCCCAAGTCTATTGGAATTGCCTTGATTTACCACATTACTAGGAAGAGCTAAGTCCATTATTGTTGATCATCATATAATTGTGCTGTTACCTGGTTCTGCTCACTTCACTCAGCATCAGTTCACATAAAACTTTCCAGAATTTTTTGAAATCTTCCTGCTCATCATTTCTTATAGAATAATAATATTCCATTACATTCACATACCATAACTTATTCTCCCATTCTCCAACTGATGAGCATCCTCTCAAAGTCCAGTTCCTTGACACTATAAAAAGAGCTGCTACAGACAGTTTTGCACATGTGAGTCATTTCTCTCTTTTTATGATCTCTTTGAGATACAGATCCAGTCTGAGATACAGACCAGATCAAGGGGCACGCACAATTCTAAGACAATAAATGGCACAGAAAGTAAAGATCTGCATAGGTTGTAATAATGATGATGATGATAGCTAGCATTTATATAGTACCTTAAAGCTTGTAAAACCCTTCATGTATTTGATCTTCATAGTAACCTTGTAAATCCCTCCTCTCTTTCTTTCTCTTCTGTCTTTTCCTTCATAGCACCAATAATAGCATGAGTCATCAAGTTTAGCTGCTGGTGAACATACTACATCATCTGTTCTATTTGTCTTTCCCTTAATTAGACTCTATTTGATTACCTAAATAAGCCAGACAAAAATGAACCAGGGAAGACAAATGTGATTTATCCCAAGTCTGACTCAGCATCCTTGACAGAGCTAGGAATTCTAGTCTTTCCTATACTGTAAATAGAAAAACCCTATGGGTGAAAAAAAAAGACCATGTGAGTTGGTCTAGAACCTCTCCCTTTGGAGGCATTGTCTCCACTGGACACATTTCACTCATGCTCAGTCTTCTGAAGACATTTTAAAGCCATCTTTGGTTTGGTAGATATCTAGTTATAGATATCCTTGAGATGATTTCTCTTTTAGATCAGTTAGCAGTTAGCTAGAGAGAACCTATGTGCCCTTGCCTTTTGGGTTTCTGTGGTTTTTTTCTCCCAAAAAGTATGTGCTTTCCATGCATATTTCCCAGTCATGGATGTTATCTACATGCGTATCTTTCCCTATTTAAGTTGTTGGAAGAGTAGACCATTAGTAAACCTTTTCTGTCACTTGATTTGCCATGTAGCTTGATTAGCTGTCTTTCTTATTGAATTAATGTATCTTTTGGACTAATGAGGCTGAACATATTGATGGGGGCTTGCTTCTGAACTATGTTTTTAAGAAGATACTGAACAAAGAACCTTAAACTTGGGTATCTTCCTGGGAACCACTTATGAGGGCAGCTTCAAGTGCTGTGCCATAAGCTGAACCATACATATTTCTCATCCAGTTGGTTGGAGTGTGCATTACTAAGTCTCTTTTGAATAATTAGGCATCTCACTGAGGAAGCCCTGGAAGAACTCAGTGCAATAAATATAATCCATAACTAGGAGCTTAGGGAGACCTTCACTATGTGTAGATAATCCTTCCATATGAATTTTCTTCAGTCTTTTTCATGACTGGTGAGTAAAGCCTTGTAAAGGAGATAAGAATTCTGGATTTGGAATGAAGAAAAGCTGCTTTCAAATCAGGCCTCAGACATTTACTGGTTGTTAAAGACATTTAACTTCTTCAAGCCTTAGTTTCTTCATCTGTAAAATGAAGGAGTTTTGGTTCAATGACTTCTAAAGTATCTTTTTGTTCTAAATCTATTATAGGATCCTTTGGCAAACATAGGTTTTTCATCGTTAAGACCATCATCATAAATTGCCTAACCTATTTCAGTTGTCTCATCTTTCTCCTTTCCTTGCCTGTCCCCTATCCATTTCCTCTCCTCACAACTCCCAGTAATACTGATTAAGCACAGTTCTGACTTTATCACTCTCCTGCTCAAAATTCTCTAATACTTTGCTCATGTTTTTTGGATAAAGGAAAAAAAACACACTTATTACATGCCAAAGCTTATGTGCCAGGTACTATACTCATGCTTTCATTTGATGCTCACAGGCAAGATATGGGCTATTATCATCCCTTTTCACAGTTGAGTAAAATGAGGCAAATAGTAACTTGCTTAGGGTTATACATCTGGATTTGAACTCAGACTTTTTTTCCTCCAGGCCCAGAACTCTATCCATCCTGCCATTTAGTTGTATATAAATGTTTCCAACTGGCATTTAAAATCCTTTTGAATCCATTCCTTTCCAGGCTTAGCCCTAATTTCTCCCATTCATGTATTCTATGATCCAGCTAGGCTGACCTATGTGCTATTCTCTAGATCTAAGCATTCCATCTCCTACTTATATGGGATGTAGCCGTTTCCCATGTCTGGAATATTCTTCCTCCCCAACTCCATCTTGCATATTCTTTTAAAAAAGTTTAACTTGTCCCTTTCTAGGCAGTTCAAATATCATTTTTTTTCTGACCCAGGTTCCCCTCTCCCCTACCTCCATAGGTTCCTTTGCAATTATTTTGTATTTCCTTACATGTGTATATATTGTTTTCCTTAATAGAATCCAAGCCACTTGAGGACAAGAAATGGTTTATCTGTGTTTTTTGATTTCTCCAATGTCTAATATCAAACCCGGTACATTAATAAATGTGGCTTTAAAAAAAATACTTGGGGATATTGATACTCATAATAGAATTGAACAGAATTATCTCTGTAACAAGAAGTACATCGGTTTATCTCTCTACTTTCTCTTAATGAAGTCTCTTTGACTACTAACAGGATCCAAACTGAAGATGATTTTGAAATCAAGAGAGGGAGAGGTAGAATTTGAAACTCAAAACTTTAAAAAAGTTTAAAAATTATTTTAACTTGTAATGGGGGAATAAAATATATATGTATTTAAAACAATTAAAAAAAAAAACATTGTGCCCCTTCTATTCTAGGTAAACCAGCCTTTTTGCCACCAGCCAAAATTACATCATTGTTCGAAGACTGGATCCTGTCCACCAGCTATATTGTTGTAAAACCATGAGCTCATCGCCGGGCCAGCCTGCCCATGACAATGGAAGGACAGGCCTGAATGTTCATTGTGCTTTGACTGATAGAACCTTGAATGGCACATTCACTAACTCAGCAGAGCTGAGGCCCATTGGCGTTCTTTGCCCATAACCAAAGGGGCTGTTTTTCTTTCCTTCCTGCTGAGAGTGCTGTATGTGGCTGACACTCCAGTAGCCCAGATGAGTCACAGCTGTAAAATCTGCCAAGCTCCGGCAGACAGGAAGGTGTTACAGAAATATAAATTATTGTTATCGTCTCCCAGCCAGAGTCACTCCTGCTAATTATGCCGCTTTTGCCGGCTCATTTGTGCCTTCATCAACACTCAACCCGAAGGGATGGTTTTATCATCCCTACTCACAGACAACCTGTGACCACATTCTTGGGTCTTAGTGAGAAAAACTGAGCCTGGATTCCACAGTGGGAGCTAAGTGGAGGGTTGAGAAGGATAAAGTCTGGAGGCTGTTTAACGTGGACTATAAAAACCACAATGGACATATGGCACAGTACCCTCAGTTGCTCTGTTCATTTGTACTTATTGACTCATCGACCTTAAAGTCAACAAAAACACAGTCATAAATACTTGATACTTGAAATAAAATTAATTTAAAAACAAATGTAAAAAATGTGGTTAAAAAAGGGAAAATTACTAGGTTTTTTTTTTCCATGTGAACTACTTTCCTCCGTTTGATGACTGCCTGTTTTTTGTTTATTTGTTTTTTTAATGGTTTGCTTCTGTTGGCTACATTTCTTCATGCTCATTTTGCCTCAGTATTCATCTCTGGAGAGATCTTTTTGGATGCTAGTTGGGTCATACAAAGTATTAACTATCCTTAATGATTTTGAATCAGTAAGAAGTGGAAATGCGTGCCATCTCTGACTTCATCAGACATTGACAAAAATATTGGACTTCCACCCCTAGCATTGTAGATCCTGGAAGGTACCTCACATACTATCAAGTTCAACTCTCTTATTTTATAGATGAGGAAACTGAGGCACAGAAAAAAAAATATATATAATCGGTGGCAGAGCTCAGATTTAATCCCAGGTCCTCCATCTTCAGTGTTCATTCCATCACATCATGTCTCTAGAGGTAAAGAATGATTCAGGGCCTCAAGATCCAGATAATTCCCTGGGTTCTTCACTTCACAGAAGGGCATTGACTCCAACCAGAGGCCTGGTCCTATTTCCTGCCTTACTTGTTTTTATTTTATTTTAGTTTTTGTAAACAACATACTACAAGTCAGATTCTGACAAATGACAGGGCATTGTCCTACTGCCCTGGCTGGTCACTCTATTTCCACCTTGACTTATGGGGGAAAAAAGGGACAACTTCAGGGATGGTGATCCTCTGATACTTATTGGCTATATAGCCATGACCAAGTCATGTAGACTCTCTGAGCCTCAGTTTCCTTATTCATAAAATGGGTCACTTACTCTTTAACTGCCTATCCTACAGGAAAATTCTCCATAAATCTATAACCTCAATGTCTTCATGAATTGGAAGCTGTAAGTATTTACTTTTGCACAGTGCCTGGCACACAGGAGCCTTTATTTTCCTTAACTACAAAATAGTGGACTGGACTAGAGGATCTTGCAGCATCAATCCCTTGCTTCCCACCTTCCATCTGACATAAGACCATGGATTTAGAGCTGGAAGAACAGGCTATTGGATCAAACCTCCTCATTTTACAGAAGAGGAAAGAAGCACAAAGAGTTTAAGGGTCACATAACTTGTAAATGTCTGTCTGAGGCAGGATTTGAATCAAGGTCTTCCCGCACTACTCTGTTTTCTCAGAATAGTCACAGTTTCCAAGAATGGTTCCTAAAGACTCTTGTCTCCCTCCTTCACTTGCTTCCTGCTCCATTTCCTGACTTTAGTGGACACAGGAGTTCTGTTGGGTCACATGGGCAAGGGCTGGCTTAGCCCAGTGGAAGTTGGACACCCTTGGAAAGCTCTGGAGGAAGCCTGACCTTGGGAGATTTCCAGTCCAATTTCTGCAGACTCCAGAGGATCAGATAACCCTGGGTTAAGCAATTAGAGGCTTATACAGATGGAAACTCTGAACTGTGAAAGGTTTCTTGTTCATTCATCTGTATTTTCCTTTCCTTGGCATTATATTTTCAGTTGGGTGGATTAATGGAATTCGCTTAAAAAAAACCTGTAGCTATAATAATGGTGAGAGTAATATCCTTTATACTAATCCCTGAACTACAAATACAGACTCAAAATATTTCTGAGAATTCCATAAATTAACCATATTGGAGCCGGAGCATCCTCACGGACTAAACTGTTGACCGCAACTTCCTGGATGTGCCTTTGATCCACAGAACTTTAAGAATGGCATTTTTACTAGATGGTGCCATGCCAGACACTCATAAACTCCAAACTGTATGGAATGAGCAACATTCAAAACATAGAGACCCCGGTGAAGAAATCAAATACATATGGCGGCAGGTATCTCATCCAAAGGCTCCATCCTCCCGTCACCTACTGGACTTGTCCTGAAGATGCCTTCAGCCAGAGAAGGAAGGACTGACATCCTACTTTTAGTCAGGTTCCTAAAACAGATGTTTAGTCAAGCTGCACAATAGTCCACAGAACTTCAAATACAAATAATTTCGCAACAAGCATTTGTATAAGGCTTTAAGGTTTACAAAGAGTTTTACAATTATTACTTCATTTGAGCCTTACAACTATTCTGGGAGGCAGGTGCTATTATTATCCCCAGTTTATAAATGATGAAAGAGGAACTGACTTGTTCAAAGTTACAGCACAAAATACAAAGAAAAGAATAAGTTGGATAAGACCCTGGTTGTATCTGTGAAGCACAGCTGAAGTGTTCTTGGTTCCCAAAGGGTCTGCCCTTCTTGATCTGTGCTAGGTAAGTAGATAGTAAATATCTATCCTTCCCCCATTCCCAAAGTTGGTTCTTGCATCTGTGGTCACATTAACATGGAAGCTAGAAAGGGAACTGTTAGCACCAGCTTTGTACAGTAAAAAGAATAAGGACTTTGGTCCTTGAGGTTCTGGGTTCAAATCCAAGTAAATCTTTGTGCCTCAGTTTCCTTATCTGAAAAGTGAGGGGCTAAGGTCAGATGACTTTTGAGATCCCTCTCAGCTTTTGTTCTATGATCCTTTGAATCATCTGTGGTTCCTTCTTCTTTTGGTGTATTCAGGGAACATGGTAAAGGAAAATTAAGGTCTTTTTTTCCTGCAATGATATCTTCCCATTTGTGTCTGCCTTGCTAGGGTGCTGCCTCCACTGGGCCATTCTCAGTTGTACTTTCTCCTCAATTTCTGTGAATTATTTTGCTTGGTGAGGGAGTAAGTGCAAATTTATCTAAATTCTCTATATCTCCACAGCTTCAGGTTTGACTTCCAACCATCTGTGTTGGCCATCTTGCCCTGTTGCCCCAAAGGGGGTCCTCTCCTCTTGCTTTGGGAACAATAATAAAATGAACACTACCATTACTACTGGAAAAGGTACAGCGATTGGCTCATCCCACCATTGCTAAGACTGCCCAGAAAAAAGATCCCTTTCTAGTCTATCACATCTCTATATGGGCTGTCTTTCTCTATTAGAATATAAGCTCCTTGAGAGCAGAGGCTCTCTGCCTGGAATATAATTGGCACTGTATAAGTATGTCTAAATCCATCCATCCATCCATCCATCCATCCATCCATCCATCCATCTATCCATCCATCCATCCATCTATCCATCCATCCATCCATCCATCCATCCATCCATCCATCCATCTATCCATCCATCCATCCATCTATCCATCCATCCATCCATCCATCTATCCATTCATTTATCCATCTATCCATTTGTTCATCCATCCATCCATCCATCCATCCATCCATCCATCCATCCATCTATCCATCCATCCATCCATCTATCCATTCATTTATCCATCTATCCATTTGTTTATCCATCCGTCCATCCATTCATCTATCCATGGCCTAGCCTAGATCAAGGAAAAGCTTAGCTAGGAAGCAGTCAGTTGTTTATTTGACTGTTCTGATAGAATTCACTGCTTTGTTTGCTAATATACATTTCTCTCTTCCATCCAACCTAAAAACACCATCCAGTTGATGAATCACCTTAATGCTCAGCTCAAAGAGGCAACAGAGATATAGAAGTCAGGAAGACCTGGGTTAAAATCCCCAAACTCTGACACACACTTAATTTCCCAGATGACTTTCTGAGAACATGCATCAATCTCCAGTGACAGAGGGTGTTTCCCCACCCAATACAGACTAAAAGAGAAAGACTCAACTCTAATCAATTCTAGTCAGCAATTATTAACTATATGCAATGCATCAATGCCTATGGGCCCGATCCAACCTACCACCTGCTTTGATATGACTCTTTTATTTTAAAATGTAAGAAGTATTTTTCCTTTGATCTCAGGCTGGACAGAAGCAGTGGCTTGGAATTTGCTGAACCTTGGATGAAATGATCTTGAAGGAAATTTCCAGGGCTGAATTCTTCTCTTTTCTGGACAAGGCCTACCACTTAGTGGGATCATGGTTCTGGAGTCCTTAAAGGTCATCTAGTCCAATCATCTCATTTCACAGATGAAGAAACAGGCCCAGAGAGGTCAAAGGATCTTAGAGGCTGTTTGGTATAACCCTGAACACAGTGTCCATTACTGAGCAAACCTGGTGAGCAGAGGTCTTATTATGTACATAGAGATCATCCAACCAATTAATTGATAGGCATTTATTAAGCACCTATTATGTGCCAGGTACTAAAGATGGTGCTGGTGGTTGAGTCTACACTGCTCATCTTGGAGCAGTAGTTTGAAGCAATTATCTGGATGAATCCCCAGTTTTGCTCTGGATGTTCAGAGAAAAGTTTGCTTTGAGGGTGAGATTGTTCCAGTTCCTGGAAATATTCCTTTCTCTGTGTCTACAAAAATATATAAAGACATAAGACAAGACTCTGTCATAGTTATATTTCTATAGGTTGATGGGGATGGTGGTAATAGACATGAAAAAGGTATATTATAATTAATATAAGAGCTTTACAATGATTTTCTCATTTGCTCCTCACAACCCTGGGATGTAGGCGCTATTATTGTCTCCTTTTTACACATGATGAAACTGAGGCAGAGGGAAATTAATTGAGATGCCCAGGGTCACACATCTAGTAAATATAAAGGGTCAGATTTGAATTCAGGTCTTCCTGACTCTTCTTTGTTTACTGCCCCACCTAACTAAACAAATTGAGGTGGTTTTACTGATGTACAATATTTTCTTTTTTTATTTTAATAGTTTTTATTTACCAGATACATGCACGGGTAATTTTACAACATTGACAATTGCCAAACCTTTTGTTCAAATTTTTCCCCTCCTCCTCCCCCCCAAGATGGCAGGTTGGCCAGTACATGTTAAATATGTTAGAGTATAAATTAAATACAATATATGTATACATGTCCAGACAGCTATTTTGCTGTACAGAAGAATCAGACTTTGAAACAGTGTACAATTAGCCTGTGAAGGAAATCCAAAATGCAGACGGACAAAATTAGAGGGATTGGGAATTCTATATAGTGGTTTGATGGACAATATTTTCAATAAAAGATTTTATTTTCTTTTTTAAAAGAGAAATCATAGGAATATAAAATTAACCCTTCCAGTTATGATAACTCCACAATGTAAGGTCCTTCTAGATCCCCCCCATTTTCAATTCTCTGGCCCCTCCCAATCCTGGCATCCCCTGTTCTAAGACCCCTCTCCACCCTAACATTTCCTGTTCTAAAATCTCTCCAAATTCTGACTTTCCCTATTCTAAGATTCCTTGCAGCCAGGAGTGTGCTGGAAAATGTTTAACAATCAGCTTATGAAAAGTAGCACATGCTGTTACATTTCATCTGCATTATGATATTTTTTCTATTATTTTCTGAAGTCCAGAAATTCATAAAACAATAATAAATTGGCATTTGCAGCTTTCCATAGTGTAAATGCTCAAATGGAAAATTTTAAAAATGGCTCTCCAAAGTCGGTAGGAGCTTCTTCCAGCTCACTGAGACATTCCCTGTTTGTTCTAAGGATCCTTGCGGATTCCACCCGAAGGCAGCCCCTTGGAACAGAGGAATGGCCAGTGCTCTGAGTAGGGAGCTGAGTTCAAACCTTAGCTCAGACCCTTTTCAGTCTAAACCTAAGAACCCCTGAAAAAGACTCCTTTTCTCCAGCCTCTATTTCCCAGTGTACTTTGTGGATCTGAAATAGAAATTCCCCCTGTGGGGGCTCTGGAGCTTTGAACCTCTTCCCCTGGGGTCTGGCCACCTTGTCAGTGCTCTGGCCCGATCCACTGGCGCCACAGGTCCTTCCA
Source organism: Sminthopsis crassicaudata (assembly GCF_048593235.1). NCBI lineage: Eukaryota > Metazoa > Chordata > Mammalia > Dasyuromorphia > Dasyuridae > Sminthopsis > Sminthopsis crassicaudata. The sequence goes on from NC_133621.1 coordinate 292,253,265, forward strand.
TAAAATCGGTGGGGGAAGCATTAACGCGACTGGAGGGACACAGGGGGCAGGGAAAGTCAGGCCTGGCCTTATCTCCCTTCTGGCTCTCAGCTGCCCCTGCCCCCTCCCAAGCCACCCCCGACTGGCTCTGGGGCTTATTACCAATGGCACCTTTTGTTTCCCCTCCATTCTGGCCTTTTTAATGGCCTAGAGAGTCGTGTCAGCCAGTCCCAGACCTTCTCATTAAAGAGTTCTGGGAGGAAGAGGCCGGAGACTCAGGCACTGGGCCTCACTGCTCAGTTCATTAGACCGAGGGGGAGCCGGCCAAGTCGTGGGCTGGGCCAGGTTTTATGGCCAGCTCGCTCTTCCACAATGGCCCGGACCTCTCCCCTCCTGGAGGAGCTGGTGGCCATCCTGACAATAATTTAGCCTGATCAGAGTTGTTAAGTTTGTGAATCTGGCAACAGCCTTGTGAAGTGGACACTATTTAATGTTAACTGATTTTGGGGAGAGGCATGGGTCCAATTCCTGTGATGTCATCAGGGGCTGAACTGCTTTGTGGGAAATTCCCTCCCCTCCAGCAGGTCATCATCTGTGGCTTAGGGTCAGGAAATCACAGATCTAGAAATGGAACTGACCTCAGGAGTCCAGACAAGAGACAGGATTTCTTCAGGATTATGGTCTTCTCTGTGTGTACCAAAATGTTTGTGGCAGCTCTTTTCGTAGTGGCTAGAAACTAGAAAATGAACGGATGTCCATCAATTGGAGAATGGTTGGGTAAATTATGGTATATGAAGGTTATGGAATATTATTGTTCTATAAGAAATGACCCGCAGGTTCCAAATCACTACTGATCAGAGAAATGCAAATTAAGACAACTCTGAGATACCACTACACACCTGTCAGATTGGCTAAGATGACAGGAACAAATAATGATGAATGTTGGAGGGGATGTGGGAAAACTGGGACACTGATACATTGCTGGTGGAGTTGTGAAAGAATCCAGCCATTCTGGAGAGCAATTTGGAACTATGCCCAAAAAGTTATCAAACTGTGCATACCCTTTGACCCAGCATTGCTGTTATTGGGCTTATATCCCAAAGAAATACTAAAGAGGGGAAAGGATCCTGTATGTGCCAAAATGTTTGTGGCAGCTCTTTTCGTAGTGGCTTGAAACTAGAAAATGAACGGATGTCCATCAATTGGAGAATGGTTGGGTAAATTATGATATATGAAGGTTATGGAATATTATTGCTCTGTAAGAAATGACCAGCAGGAGGAATACAGAGAGGCCTGGAGAGACTTACATCAACTGATGCTGAGTGAAATGAGCAGAACTAGAAGATCACTGTACACTGCAACAACAATACTGTATGAGGATGTATTCTGATGGAAGTGGAAATCTTCAACATAGAGAAGATCCAACTCACTTCCAGTTGATCAATGATGGACAGAAATAACTACACCCAGAGAAGGAACACTGGGAAGTGAATGTAAATTGTTAGCACTAATATCTGTCTGCCCAGGTTACTTATACCTTCGGAATCTAATGCTTATAGTGCAACAAGAAAATGGTATTTACACACATGTATTGTATCTTGGTTATATTGTAACACATGTAAAATGTATGGGATTGCCTGTCATCGGGGGGAGGGAGTAGAGGGAGGGGGGGATAATTTGGAAAAATGAATAAAAAAAATAATCCCAAAATGCAAAAAAAAAAATTTAAAAAGAAAAAAAAAATGACCAGCAGGAGGAATACAGAGAGGCTTGGAGAGACTTACATCAACTGATGCCGAGTGAAATGAATAGAACCAGAAGATCTCTGTACACTTCAATGTTGTATGAGGATGTATTCTGATGGAAGTGGAAATCTTCAACATAAAGAAGATCCAACTCACTTCCAGTTGATCAGTGATGGACAGAAATAACTATACCCAGAGAAGGAACACTGGGAAGTGAATGTAAATGGTTAGCACTACTGTCTATCTACCCAGGTTACTTATACCTTCGGAATCCAATTCTTAATGTGCAACAAGAAAATTGGATTTACACACATATATTGTATCTAGGTTATATTGTAACACATGTGAAATGTATGGGATTGCCTGTCATCTAGGGGAGGGAGTACCTTAGATCTGAAGTCAGCCCTCTGTGCCAGGCTGCCTTCCCAAGGCCCTAGATTATACCGTATTGTACTAATACCATACTATGCCATATCATACCATATTATACCATATTATACCATACTATGCCATACTATATAATACTATACCATATTATATTATATTATATTGTATTGTATTGTATTGTATTGCATTATATTATATTATATTGTATTGTATTATATTATATTATATTATATTGTATTGTATTGTATTGTATTGTATTGTATTGTATTGTATTGTATTGTATTGTATTGTATCGTATCGTATCGTATCGTATCGTATTGTATTATATTATGCTATACCATGCCATACCATACTAAACTATATATACTCTCTCGGTAATTTTATCCCCATTTGACAGGTAAGAAGGCTGAGAGTTGAGGGGGTAAAGCGGCTACTTGATCACTGCATTCACTAATGATCCCATATCTTTCCCTTCTGTATGATCAGCTGTAACCCCCTGTTGGGATTTCACATCTTCAGCACCTGGTCTTCCCATCTTTCCAGGCTTTTTAGCCTTCTCCCGCACTCTTTCTGCTCTAGCCACCCCGGCCTTACTCGCTGTTCCATGAGCACAACACCCCATCTCTAGCCTCCTTGGCAGAGAAGTCAATTCTTCATTCATCTTGCCTACTTACCTACTCCATCCTACCTTCACAAGCCCTCCAGCAGATGGCTCCTTCCATCCTATCTCACAGATTTCACCCTAATTCGTGTCCTTAACCCTCCCTTCCTAAGCTGTCCTGACAACTTTCTGGTCTTGCTACCTCCCATCTGTTTTCCATTCATCTGCCCAGGTAATTTTTCGAAATCATGTCTGAAGATATCACTCTCCACTCAATGCATTGCAACGACTACTTCCTATCTTCCTCTTCTCCCTCAACTTCTCTTCTCTCTGTCTTTCTGTCTCTGTCTCAAACGGATTTCACAACATCTTTTCCCCTTTAGAACTTCCCAGGTACAGGAAGGGAGGATCATGTTCTCCCTCCATCTTTTCTGGGTGAAACATCCTCAGCTTATTCCATCAGTAAATAAAGCTCCTTGAGGGCAGGAGCTAGTTCACATGTATTTATATCTTCAGGGTATGGCCCAGTGCCTCCTCCATAATAGGTGCTTCTGCTAGATTGCTGACATGCTCACTGCATCAGCAGCTCTTGTACTTCTTAGGAGCAGAACCCTGAAGGACTGTAAAAACATGTGAAGGGAGAACATCTGTACCAATGTAGGGAATGCCCAGAGAGTCAAGGAAGAAAGTTGAATAAGATAATCTCCAAAATTGCTTCCAGCTCCTTAACTCTAGGATTTTGAATAAAATGGGACTGAAATTTCAGGTTATTACCCATGCATATATCTGGTAAATAAAAACTATAAGAATTTTAAAAAATTGAAAAAAAGAAATTTCAGGTTAATTCATTTCAACAGAAACTTATGAAAAGCTACTTTCAGCTTTTTTTTTTCCACTTGTGTCTGACTCTTTGTGGCCCTATTTGGGGTTTTCTTGGCAAAGATACTGGAATGATTTGCTATTTCCTTCTCTAGTTCTTTTTACAAATGAGGAAACTGAGGCAGGTAGGGTTAAGTGACTTGCCCAGGGTCGCACAGCTAGTAAGTGTCTATCTAAGATCAGATTTAAACTCAGGAAGAGGAGTCTTCCTGATTTCAAGCCTTTATGAAATGCTAGACAAAGATTAAAAACAAAACAATTCCTGCCCTTAAGTCACTTACATTTGGCTTACTGTCTAACTATTTTGCAAATGGTTATGGGAAGGATTCCCTGGCCCTTCTGTGAAAGTCCCCTAGGTGTGATGGGTACTTTCTTGCCTATAAGATTTTTCTTTGCAGGGGTTCTTGTAGCGAGCTGTCGTCTCTAGAAGCTGCTGGATCGCTCTCTGGGAAGAGATCTGCTGTGTCTACTCAAATCTTTCAGACAGATTCTTCTTCCTGTAGTGAACCGTTGTCTCCAGGCAGTTGCTGTTAACTCTTGTCCTTAGAAGTGACTTCCCTTCCTGCAGAGAGCCCCGTCAGGCCTGATGTAATGCAGAGAGTCTTCTTCTTTCTCTGAGAGTCCTCTCTTTTATTCTCCCAGAGAATGGGCGTGGGATAATGCAAGGGCTTCTGGGAAGAACCACCCCAGCCAATGAGCTTGCCCCCTCTATCAAGTCAACCTGAGTTCTCACCTTGTAATTGTCCAGAAAACCTGAATTCTCACCTTGTCACTGTCCAGACAACCTCAGTTCTCACTTAGTAATCCTAACATCTCCCCCTTTCTTTTGATTTAGAACATAAGACAGTCATGACCTTGAAACATAAATCCATCAATATGGGAAGTATTACAGATAATTACATAAATTACATAAGCATATAGTAACATAGTAACATAACACATGCTAGAAGTATGTAACATAATCATAAATTGAAAATTTATAAATGTCCATAAGTCCATTGTCCATTAGTCTCATCTTGTGTGAGGAAGTCCAATGATTCCTGCTGGTTTTAAAGTTCTTTAACAGTCTTCTTATTATCCATGCTCTTTCAGTGTCAGATGTTTCTTAGATCTTCTCCTTTATTTTGAGGTCTTTCTCTTTTTCTGTCTCTCTCTGATGGACAAGGCGAATATGACTCGTTGGCACCCATCTGATTCCTTCTCCTGCTGAAGAAATACAAGCAAACCCTCTCTCCCAGGCAGTTAATCTATCTAATTTCCTTCTATTTACCACTTTCTAAATCTCTTCACATCATCTGGCAATTACATTGGAATTGTTTGCACTGGATAAAGCCCTGTTGGTTTAAAAGGTCTGTATTCTCCCCAAGTGTAATCCATTTTTGCAATCTGATTGCCTTTTGGCTCACTTATCAGGTAATCCCTTTCTACCATGTGATTGCTTTTCTGCTGATTGATTAAATCAGAGTCCTGGCCTTCTAAAGGCTCTTTAGGTGTAACATCAGCTGCCATCATGCCCCAAGTCTTTTTTGCCTGGGGCCCTGGACCTGGGCCCCTCATCCCATTTCCCTGAATTATTCTACACTCTGATGCCCAATGGAGTCCTCTGTTGCATTTTGGACATGGGGTTTTAGGTCTTCTCTCACCCTGTCTTCTCACTGTATCTCCATACCTACACTGAGCTCTTAGATGTCCAATTTTTCCACATTGAAAACATCGCCGAGTTTCTCTAGAAGTCCCTTGCCAGAAGGGACCCTGCCTTTCCACGTTCATCATTGTCCGGGTGTAAAAAGCATTTGTTCCCACTGTAGCACAGCGTCTTATGATCTCCTCTAAAGGAGCATCTTTGTCTAATCCCCATATAATTCTTTTGTAAATCTCATTGGCATTTTCCTTAGCCAGATGTCTGGTCATTATTTCTGTAGCTGAATTTTCTCCAATAGTTCTTTTGACAGCAGTTTGCAAACGTCCCACAAAATCTGCAAAAGGTTCATTGGGACCTTGCTGTATTTTAGTGAAAGCCTCTCCATGATCTTTCTGTCCAGGAAGGACACCCCAAGCTTTTATTGCAGCCTTAGCAATTTGTTCATATATTGTCATGGTATAATTAATCTGTTCCGAATTCTCTCCATACTGACCTTCACCAGCTAAGTGCTCAAAAGTGAATTGTGTGTTAACTCCTATTTCCAAATTGCATCTGACTTGAATTTTACATAATTCATGAAATTCCGCAAGCCATAATAAATTTTCTCCAGGTTCCAGACATGTCCTTGCTATGGATTTCCAATCATTCGGGGTTAGGACTTCATAAGACAAACCATCTAGTAACATTTTGACATAAGCTGATGTAGCCCCATAAAGGGTACAACCTTTTTTCAAATCCTTAATTGTATTCAAATCTAAAGGTGCATATCTTCTCCTTTTTTTACCTACAGAGTCAGTATTTTCAATCACAGGATATGCATGTATAAAATCACTTATATCCTGTCCTTCTCTCTTAGCTTTAACCAATGCTTTTTCTAATCTTGTCATAGGCTTAGGCTTCTTCACAGGCAATTCTGTTTGTGTTTCTGCCTCTTCCCCTCTTTCTTCCTCCATCTCTGAAGGTGGGGTTGATGTGGGCCTGTCAATAATCTGTTCTCTAGGCAAGGTTGAAGCTTCTTCAAGAGAATCATACCACAATTCCTCGTTTAAATCCTCTTGCTCTAGGGAAAGATCTTGATCTTTCCTTTTTTCCTCACACTTCCTCCTCTGTTCATTTTTAGAACTTTTCCTTCTCCTACAACTTGCTTGATAGTTTAAGGCTAATTGAACTATGTTGTAGATATAAAATACTTCTGCAGAAATTGAACGAGGCCCATTTTTTGCTTGAAATTCTTTCATTTCATATCCCACTAGCTTCTATTTATCTACATCTATCTTTTCTTCCTCTAAGAACCAAGGGGATGTGCGTCTTAATGCAGCCAAGAGTTTAGCAATCTGTACCCAGGTTACAAGTAAACTCTGCTCCTCAATTATGTTGATTATACTCTCTATAGTACCACTCCTGAATGGGGGTGGAGCTGAGGTTGCTTCTGGGGCTGGGGATGAGTCGGCTGAGGTCCAGGGATTGAATATAGCTAACATCTGCCCCATTTCAGCTATAAGAGATTCCTGGTTTAGCCCTTAACAAGTTAAGTTCCTTATTTATCTATTAGCACGCTCACTTAATCTTTAACAAAGTTTCCTCGTTACTCACGGTTCTGGGTCAGAGAAACTGAGATCTAGATCAGAAGCTTTTCCACTGGAATCAGGACCGTGTCTGTCCCTGTTCGGGCGCCAAATTGCGAAGGTCTGGTCTAGCTCCTCTTGTCAGGATAAGCAAAAGTCCTTGCCCCACGTTGGGCGCCAATTGTAGCGAGCTGTCGTCTCTAGAAGCTGCTGGATCGCTCTCTGGGAAGAGATCTGCTGTGTCTACTCAAATCTTTCAGACAGATTCTTCTTCCTGTAGTGAACCGTTGTCTCCAGGCAGTTGCTGTTAACTCTTGTCCTTAGAAGTGACTTCCCTTCCTGCAGAGAGCCCCGTCAGGCCTGATGTAATGCAGAGAGTCTTCTTCTTTCTCTGAGAGTCCTCTCTTTTATTCTCCCAGAGAATGGGCGTGGGATAATGCAAGGGCTTCTGGGAAGAACCACCCCAGCCAATGAGCTTGCCCCCTCTATCAAGTCAACCTGAGTTCTCACCTTGTAATTGTCCAGAAAACCTGAATTCTCACCTTGTCACTGTCCAGACAACCTCAGTTCTCACTTAGTAATCCTAACAGGTTCTGAAGTTGTTTTCTCTAACATTTCAATATAACTGATTTCCATTGTAATTCCATGTACATTATTTTATGCACTGAAAAAATGGAGATGAGGACAAGGGGGTCCCTAGACTTAGTAGACTTCAGAACACACACACACACACACACACACACACACACACACACACACAAAGATGAAGAACTTTCTCTGTTGAAATTCAAATTACACAAAGATTGATTTCTGATTCTTGCAGCTGAATTCAGGGAATCTCTGGATTGTATGCCCAGAAATCTGGGGGCCCTGAACCTACCAAAGTAGCTGTGGCTACTACATCTCCATGTCTTGGCCGTTGCCCAGCCCCAGCCCCCCAGCCCCAGTTCTGTACCACACACTAGACCACCAGTGTGCTTTCCCCAGAGTGTTTATTTGCAGGGGAAAAGGAGGACTTCCAGAAAGGCCAGTGTTAAAAGCCTCAGGCAGTGAAAAGTATGTCTAAAAGACTTGTACCCAGCTGAGGCTGGAGAGCTGCCAGCCTTCCAAACCATCCTAACTAGCTCTGAGTTCTCTAGGGGGAATCGTCCAGCCATAACTCCCATAATAGCCATAACTCTGGAGCTCAACAAAGAAGTCCCATATTATCCTCAAGGGAAAGGATTTTTTTTTCCATTTATATTACCTACCTGAGATGAATAATAAATACTAAGATTGGAAAGGATCTCATCCAGTCCTTTTAGATGGGGAAACCGAGGCCCAGAAAAACATGATATTCTCAAATTCACATGGAATAAGAAATAGGAGAGCCAGATTTTCAATCCAGAACTCCTGATAGTTATGGAGTTTGGGATAATGTTAGACTGCTAAATTTAGAATAAGAGAGTTTGGGTTACTTTGACTTTGCAATTGAATAACTGTATGATTTTTGACAAATGGTATTCAGTATCTTCATCCTAAAATGAAGGGGTTGGATCAAATCTCATCTAAGATCCTGCGTTCTAACTGGATGATTCTATAAATCATAAATCTATGATTCTATGAATCCAAATCCAATTTTGCCCTCTACTATTTTGCAGCTTTATCCAAAGGGCAGCTAGGTAGTGAACTGGCTGTTGGGTCTGGAATCAGACAGACCCAAGTTCAAATCTGGCATTAGACATTTTCTAACCTATGTAACTCTGGGAAAGTCATATAATAGCTGCCTGCCTCAGTTTCCCCAACTGTAAAATGGGGATAATAATAGCAAGCTTGTTATGAGAATCAAATGTGATGGTATTTATAAAGTGCTTAGCACAGTGCCTGATACACAGTAGGCTTAGCATAGTGCTTGACACACAGTAGGCTCTTAATAGATGCTCATTGGCTCCTTTCTTGTATTATCTTTTCAAATGGAAACGTGTATGTATAGGAGTGGAGAAAAGGGTCCTTCCTTCCCTTCTCTTTATCTTTAAGAGGGAAGCCAGGTTGTACTCAGTCTCTAAAACTCCTTCCAGCTATAACATCATAGGATTCTTGGTTTAAAGTTTTAGAGAAATGTTCTTTCTTTGACCCCTCTCCTTTCCCCCTTCCTTTTCTCTTCTGGCTACAGTTCTCTGAATGATAAGACTAAGAGACATTTGCCTTGTCTCCCCCTGCTACCAGCAGAGCAGACTGAATGTTATCACCATCAGTCAGCCTCAGCTCACAGCCAAGAGCTAAGAGAACAGGAAGAAACCATTGTTAAACTATGATCTGACAGTTTCTCAGATTCCCATCCCTGTGGGAGCTGGTGTTGAAGGGAGGGTGGTAGTTTTGTTTTGGAAAATGGGCAGGGTCTTTCTACTTTTAGGATTATACATTGTCTGATCCTGTAATGCTCAATCCTGGAATGATGAGCTGACCCTAAAGGGAAGAGTCCCAATTTCAGGAAATTAAGAGAATATTTGGGGAATGGGGATAATTTTGAGCCTCAGTTTACACATTTGTCAAAAGAGGGTCTTGGACTAAATGTGCTCTAAAATCCCTTTCAGCTCTGAGTCTAGTTCTATGATAGTCACTCAATTTCTCTGAGCCTCAGTTTTCTCATCTGTAAAATGGGGCTGACAATAGTTTTACCACCTATTAAATGAGATACTTTTATAGGATTGTAGAATTTAGTAGTGGGAAAAATCTTAGAGATCATCTAGTCCAATTGGGTACCTCATGATACTGGTATTATTCAATTCTTTTTCAGTCGTGGCCAATTCTCTGTGACCTCATTTGGATTTTTTTTTGGTAAAGATACTTGATTTATTTCTTTCTCTAGCTCATTTTATAGATGAGGAAACTGAGGCAAATGGGCAAAGTGATTTGCCCAGGATCACACAACTAGTAAGTATCTGAGGCCATATTTGAAGTCAGGTCTTTCTGGCCCCCATCTAGCTGCTCCTGATATATTGTAGGTCCTTAATCAATGTTTTATGAATGATTGGGATTGATGCTTATGGGTAATCACTTTATAAGTGATGAATGCTGTGTGCTTACCACACCAAAAGCTTTCTTATTTTCTGTGAGGGAGCTTGGGACAGGATCAAGGTTATTTGTTACCCCGTTCCTTGCTGGGTTATAAATTCTATAAGAGTAGAGGCCACATGGGCAAACACAGTGTTGTGGAAAACATATTGGTTTGGAGTAGGAAGACCAGGGTCTCTGTAGATCTTTAAAGATGTTTATTAACTTCCTGAGTCACAGATGGGGTGCAGGCCTATTGTCCCTATCCCAACTTCCCCTACAGGGATATTTAGCAACATGGTGCTATTGTGTATTGAAAGTGGACAAAATCATTTATTTATTGCTCCACTCCCAGTTTTACAGATGAGTAGGGTGACTTATCCATTGACACACACCCCATGTGTGTCAAACTCAGATCTCCCTGAATTTCCTACCATATCATTCTTCTTCTCCTGGAAATGAATGAGATTACAAGTAAGACACTTTGACAAGTGAACACTTTGGCAGCCTTTTCAAAAATCAACCTAAATAGGCTCTGGCTCAAGACAGCTGAACAATGGGGATTCATGAGTGATTTATGATGGGTTTGACAAATACTATAAATGACCCTAATATCATGTTTCCCAAAGGAGAAGTTGAGGGTTATGTGGAGTGAGGAGATTATGTCAGGAAGACAAGGGTTGGAAGATAGACAAGAAGGCATTTAGAGGACATTTTCTTGTAGTCTGAAGATCCCACTCTGAGCAATTAAGAATGGGAAGCTTCTTCCATATTTATAAATTTGCCTTAGATCCATCAGGTCATGGAAGATCAGCACTTCTCATTCTATCTGCAACTGAGATATGAAATGGAACATTTGAAAATGTGATTTTTTAAAGAGACCATTATCCACTAACTTATAATTAGGAAATCATTACAGTACCTGCTATGAGTTAGGAGACCAGAATTCTAGTATTAGATTGCCCACCCAGGGGCCAGCTATGTAACCCAAAGCAGGTGACTTCCCTTGTTTGACAGGACTCCCTTGCCTTAACGCCAGGTACCACATATGGGAAGGGAAGGGAAGAGAAGGGAAAGGAAGGTGAAAAGAGAAGGGAATGGAAGGGAAGGGAAGAAAAAGGAAGGAAAGGGAAAGGAAGGTGAAAAAGGAAGGGAAGGTGAAAAGAGAAGGGAAGAGAAGGGAAGAGAAGGGGAAAGGAAGAGAAGGGAAGAGAAAGTGAAAAGAGAAGGGAAGGGAAGGGGAAAGGAAGGGAAGGGAAGAAAAGGTGAAAAGAGAAGGGAAGGTAAAAAGGGAAGGGGAAAATAGAAGAGAAAGGAAGGGAAAAAAAGAAGGGAAGGGAAAGAAAGGAAAGAGAAGAGAAAGGAAAGGAAAATTCATGTAAAACTTCCCATGCTTCTTGGTTTAATTCCTTTTCATCATTATTGTTCCATTTGTCTTTGTCATTTTTCATTCTCTTCTCTTTTTCCTTATTTTTGTATCATGTTCTTAATCACCATTCTCTGCAGAAAGCAGGAATATAAACTTTACTCTAAATTTAGAGTAAGTAATTGTTGAGGGGGAGGAAGAGAAAGGAGAAATGTACCTGTATTTTACCAATATGATAATTCTCTAGAATCACAAGTAGACACCAAGTTGAAGTGTGTGTGTGTGTGTGTATGTGTGTGTGTGTGTGTGTGTGTGTGTGTATGTGGCGTAAAAGTGAGATATGCCCAGAGAACAATCTGTTCCAGTCAGTACAATAGCAGTGATACCCCCAGAGAATCTAACTCAACCTCTGACAGGGATTTCAAGAAACTAATGGTGAGACGCTATGGTGGTGCCATGATAGACACACTGGCAATGGATCCATGAAGTTGCAAGCCTGGTGTGGTGATGAGGAAAGGGGATACCCATGAGTATGGCTATGGGGAAAGCCAGAGGACCCAGGGAGGCAGTGCTCCAGTAAATATAGGATCCTGGACCCAAACCTAATTTGCTTAAACCTTATTCTGGCTCTGATTTTTGGATAGCTCTTAACTTTAAAGACCATTCCCAAGTTGTATCTCCTTTTGGCCTTATGGCAGAGAGAGACAGTGGAGAGAGAGAAAGTCAGAAAGAACTGGCTGGAAGTCCTTTCTCTGACCCTTACTGGCTCTGTGACCATGAGGAAGTCTGTGTCATCCCTGTGGCCTGATCATTCTCTGAAATTAGAAGCTGCTACATTGATCTGCTTTGATAGATGGGATTTTCACACCAAGATCCAAATGTATCATGGGAATGGACAAAAAAAAAAAAAAAAAAGAAAGAAAGAAAGAAAGAAAGAAAGAAAGAAAGAAAGAAAGAAAGAAAGAAAGAAAGAAAGAAAGAAAGAAAGAAAGAAAGAAAGAAAGAAAGAAAGAAAGAAAAAGAAAAAAAAGACCGAGACATCTTCAACATAATCCTTGGGAGGCCCAGAGAGTTAGTGCCAGAGGAGAGAGATTAGAACTCAGGCCTGATTTTCAGGCTTCTCTTTTGTAATCACCCCCTTCTGAGGCCAATGAAGTTGCCTTGTGAGACTCTTGGGCACCCCTGAGAAAAATAACCAAGCAGGAAAAAGGCCCCACCTAGCCAGCAGCTGCCCAGTGACACCTTCCATTGGGACTCTGTTCAACCCAGTCTTTGTCTCACTCATTAGCTGCCCCACCCTCTCCTCTGGCCTTTTCCAGGAGGGTTTCCTGCCCCAAGCCATTGTCCCAAGCTCTCTGCTCCTCAGGGATTAGACAAGAAGATAAACTGTTGGCACTTTTTGAAAAAAAATAGCCTCTTAGGAAAGCATTAATGTGATTTTGGTTTCCTACTGTTTAGAAGGGACCCATCAAAGGCATAATAAATTAGTTGTATGATGGCTTTCTGGGGCTGTGCTTTTAACTTTTCAAACCCAATGCCTGACGGCTCTTGGAAGATCTTCATAGAAATCCTGCTTCAAGCATATATGAGGTGTGTGTGACTCTGGAGGAGTCACTTAATCTCTCCATGTAGTCCTGTGGCTCTGGAGACCCAGCAGGGTTAAGGATTGGCTTTATAATTTTCAGTGGTACAGAAATCTTCTCAGAAAGCTTCCTTTATCCAATCAGATCAATATCTTCTCAGCATTTCACTATTCTACAGAACCTCCCCAGCATCCATTGGTTCAGTACCTTGCTCAGGATCATCCAGTCAGTATGTGCTAGAAGTGAGACTTGAATCCAGGACTTCCTGGCTTGGGGACCAGTTTTCCTAGTACCTCACTGCCTCTGGGTTCAATCCTGGCTTCAAATACTGATTTTGATGTCCGTTAGATGTCCATTAGCTCTGTGACTTTGTGCAAAATACAACTTCCCCAGAGCCCAGTTTTCTCAAGTACTCGAATTGAGTGCCCTCTGAGATCCCTGGCAGATCTTGCTTCTAATACAGACTAGCTGCCCAAGATTCCCTGGGCCTAAATGTGCTCATCTGTAAAGTTAGGGGATTGGATTAGCTCAATCAAGGGTCCAAGGAATTAGGAAAATATTCTAGACAAGATATTAAACTGCATTGATGGAGAAAATCACCAACCCAGAGAAAATAGCGGGTCTGGACAAAATCAAATCAAAACAAGAAAGCTGAAATCATATCAATTCTGACTTTTCCCGGGAGCCCAACAAAAGAGCCTCTCCATCATTCCTTGTAATCATAATCATAATTCTCTTTTGAGCTGCTAGCTCCCTTCTCTTGTCCCAAGCTTGCCCCTATTTCAACCACAGCACTGACTGCAAATTAATGGCATTTTGCAAGGCACTTCTAATGAGATCCTGTTCCAGCATCCTCTCATATTATTCTGCTTTATTTTTCTTTAAAAGGATTGCCTGTTGTACATGCCTTCATATTTATAATCCTGGAAGAAGTCAGGGAAATACTGTAGGGCTTCTCACTACATTTTGAGACCAGGGTCCTGGGGAGAGGAAAAATAACTGTCCCTTGAGCTGGAGGACCTAGAACCATTTTTGTGTATGTGTGCATATGTGTGCATATGTATATGTATATATATGAGTGTTCCTGGGGGGAGGGGATGGATGGGAGAGAGAATTCACAAATGGCAGCATCAATTCATATTTCACCATTTATATGATATATGCCTAGGCAGGGGCCATTTTTCCTTCTTGTCTTTGAAGCTTCTGCTTCTAGTACTGTGTTTAACATATGGATCATAGAATTATAGCTGGAAGAGACCTTAGACACCATCTAGTCCAACCCCCCCCCCAACACTCACAATTTTACAGATGGGGACACTGAGGCCCAGGGAGATTAACTGATAAATCTGGAACTGAAAGTGATCCTTAGCAACTATCTAGTTCAGTTTCTCTCATTTTATAAAACTGGTGATAATGGACATCCTTGTTTCACCCCTGATCTTATTGAGAATGAGTCCAGCTTCTCTCCAATACAAATAATGCTTGCTGTTAACTTCTCTCATTTTGCAGTTGGTGAGACTGAGTCCCAGGGAGATTAAGTGAGTTAGAATTATAGATCTGGGACTGAAAGTGATCTTAGAAATCATCTGGATAGTCCAGCTCACCTCATTTTACAGATGGGGAAACTGAGGCCCAGAGAGAAGTGCTTTGTCTAGTGCCCTCTTCTTCAAACTCTAAATTCACCAATCTATGGATGAGATTGACTCATGGTTTGTTCAAGGTCACACATTAATGATAGAGGCAAGAGATGTTCCGATGTGTTTTGGACTTTCTGTGAAAAGGCAAAAATCTTTATACCCAAGAAGAATGTTGTCCTCCCTCCCTGCGTCTCAGTTTTCTCATCTTTAAGGCAGATGCCATGATGTTATCTGTTATGTCTTCCTCCCTGGAGATGTTGTGATGATCAAATACAATAATTATGTGAAAATACGTCAGTGATCTTTAAGTACCACATCAGCTATTCCATGAAATACTAGAACTAAGAGGGAACCTCAGAGGGAATCTTTTCCAAACTCCTGATTTTACAAAAGAGGAAACTGAGGCTGAGAAAGGTGAAGCAACAGAAAATAATTAGGATATCTGAGATTTTAACCCAGATCAAATCTAATGCTCGCTCCTCTATCTACTATTGTTTTACTTTTTAATTATTTTCTCTCTCTCAATCTGGGTACTCCAATACCTTAAAATAAGATATGAGAAAATGTTAATCTTTTCAGAGATAGAAGGGGGAGGGAGAGAGAGACAGAGACAGAAACAGAGAGAGAGAGAAGAAGGAAAAAGAGAAGGAGGAGGAGAAGGAGAAAGAGAAGGAGGAAGGGGAGGAGGAGGAGAAGAGAAGGGAAAGAGGAAGGAAATCGAGAGAGAGAGAGAGAGAGAGAGAGAGAGAGAGAGAGAGAGAGAGAGAGAGAGAGAGAGAGAGAGAGAGAGCAGGAAAGAGATCAAGAAGAGGAGAGGGGGAGAGGAGGGAGAGGGAAGGAGAGAGAGACAAAGAGAAAAAAAGAGATAGAGAAAGAAAGAGAAGGGGAAAGAGAGAAGAGAAGAAGAGAGAAAGAGAGAAGGGAAGAAGAGAGTGAAATGAGAGAGACAGAGACAGAGAAACAAAGAGACAGAGCAAGACAGAGACAGAGAGAAGGAAAGAAAGAGAAACAAAGAAAGAAAGAAGGAGAAAGAGAGAGAAAGAGAGAGAAAGAGAGCAGGAAAGAGAGAAGGGAAGAAAAAGAAGGAAATATGAGGAGGGAAGGAAAAAAGACACACAGAGAGAGATGGAAATACATACAGAGACACAGAGAAAGAGAGAGATAGAGACAAAGAAAGACTGAGAGATCAAGCTTCCTTTGTATATGTATATTTGCATGTTGCCTTCCTCCCATGGATTGTAAAATGCTTAAGGGCAGACGCTCTTTTTTGTATCCCTGGTACTTGAGCATAGTGTCTGGCTCCTAGTAGGGGATTAATAAATGTTTGATGAATTGGGGTCATACATAAAGTATCAAAGTTAAAGTCATATCCTTCCTAAGTAGTCATAGTCTATCCTCATCTGTAAAATGGGGATAATATGAGTATGTTTTTCACAGCATTATTGAGTGGGTCAAATAAAATAACATTATAAAGATGAACTTACAAAAAAGAATACAAAGTGATTTACATACCTTAAAATCTAAATCTAAATGTTACTTTTTTTAGTCCTCAGTTTCCCTATTTTTAAAACTAAGAAGGGGTCGGATTAAATAACTTTGATGTTCCCTTTCAACTTCCTGAGAAGCTTTGTATTTTACCAGTTAGAAACAGTTCTGTGCACAATTGCTGATTTAGGTGTTGACTTGTGTGAGATTTTAGCTGGAGTCTCTCAGCAAAGTTCTTGGGATTTTTTTCTGGATTCCTTCCCTGTTCCCCTTTACCCAATTAAAGACCCTTCCTCCCTCTCTCACCATCAACCAATGCATACACACACACACACACACACACACACACACACACACACACACACATACACACACACACATGGGGGGAGGGAGGGAAGAAAGAAGAGAGACAGAGAAAGACAAAGATAGAGAGAAAGAGGGAAGAAGGGAGGGAGGGAGAGAGGAAGAGAGAGAGACAAAGATAGAAAAAAGGAAGAAGGGAGGGAGGGAAGGAGAGAGAGAGAGAGAGAGACAGAGAAAGAGAGACAGACAGAGACAGACAGAGACAGACAGAGACAGAGAGACAGAGAGAGAGACACACACAGAGAGAGACAGAGACAGAGAGAGAGAGAGAAAGAGAGAGAGAGAGAGAGAGAGAGAGAGAGAGAGAGAGAGAGAGAGAGAAAGGGAGAGAGACAGAGAGACAGAGAGAGAGAGAGAGGAGAGAGAGAGAGACAGACAGAGACAGACAGAGACAGAGACAGAGAGACAGAGACAGAGACAGAGAGAGAGAGAGAGACAGAGAGAGAGAGAGAGAGAGAGAGACAGAGACAGAGAGAGAGAGAGAGAGAGAGAGAGAGAGAGAGACAGAGACAGAGAGAGAGAGAGAGAGAGACAGAGACAGAGAGAGAGAGAGAAAGGGAGAGAGACAGAGAGACAGAGAGAGAGAGGCAGAGAGAGAGACAGAGACAAAGATAGAGAGAAAGAAGGAAGAAGGGAGGGAGGGAGGGAGAGAGGAGGAGAGAGAGAGACAGAGACAGAGACAGAGAGACAGAGAGAAAGGGAGGGAAAGAGAGAGAGACAAAGGGAGGGAAAGAGAGAGGGAGTGTGTGTACCTGGCCTAAAATGCCAACAGAGCAATTAGTCATAATGCTCACAATAACAAATCGGGACCCTGGCACAGTAGGAGGAAGTTTGATAAAGAAAACACTACCTAATATGACTTTTAATTGGCAGCCAAAGCAAGAGCATGAGAGCCAATTCCCTGCACACTTCTTCCTAATTCAGGGCCTCCTTCCCATCTGCAGTGGAGAGAGGACCCCTCCCCTCCAGAATCCCATGCATCTTGCTTCCTTAGGGATCCCATTCAAATGTCACCTTCTCGAGCTTATCAGACCATCAGTTGGGAGGGATCTCCGAGGTCAACCAGACTAATCTTTACTGGAAAAAGAATTCTCCTGAGACTGTTCCTTTCCCTGCCCCTCTCCCTCTTCAACCAACCCTGGAAGACCTTTGCTGTCTGAGGCAGCTTATTCCACTCTAGGCCAGCTCTGGTTGTTAGAATGCTTTAAAAAAAAAAAAAAAAAAAAAAACTATAAATCTGTCTTTCTATACTTAATAACTGTGTGATTTGGAGTGAGTCGATTCATAAAAAAACTGCATTTAAGGGACAGCAAAATGGCGCACCACCCATGAAGTCAGGAGAACCTGAGTTCAAACCCAGTCTCAGACATTTAATACTTCCTAGATGTGTGACCCTGGGTGACATTTAATCCTAATTGCCTTGCCGAACCCCCTTCCTCCCCCCCCCAAAAAAAAAATACATCATTTAATCCTTCTGGGTCTCAGTTTCCTTATCTGTCTACATCCACATTCCCTGCTCACTCTGTTCTTTACTTCTAAAAATCTGACTTTTGACCTCATCATTTTATCTAAATCATGGGGACTGAATGTGGACCACAACATAGTATTTTCACCTTTTTTGTTATTGTTTGCTTGACTTTATTTTCTTTCTCATTTTTTTTTTCCTTTTTGATCTTATTTTTCCTGTGCAGCACGATAAGTGTGGAAATGTGTATGGAAGAATGGCACATGTTTAACATATATTGGATTACTTACCATCTGGGGGAGGGGGTGGCGTGAAGGAAGAGAGAGATTTGGAGCTCTGGTGGATGTTGAGGACTGTCTTTGCATGTGTTTTGAAAATAAAAGACTATTATTTTTAAAAAGTTACTAATGACCTTTGGCACCAAATCCAATGGATTTTCTCAGTCTTCATGCTTCTTGATTTCTTTGCTACTTTTAATTCTATTGATCACTTTCTTCTCCATCATACTCTCTGTTTTCTTTCCCCTGGTTCTCCTCCTACCTATACGACTGCTCCTTCTCTGTCTCCTTTGCTGGATCCTTCTTAACCATAGGAATCCCACAGGGTTCTTGGTGGTCTCATCAATTCCCATAAATTTAATTACCATCTCTATGCTGATGATGCTCTATTAATTATTTCTTATTTATCCTGTATATCAGTTGTTTTACATATATTTGTTAGCGCATCGCCTTCCCTCCCTCCATTAAATTATAAGCTCCTTAAGGACAGGGATTGTCTTTTTCTTTCTGTATCCTTACCACTTAGCATAAAACTTGGCAACACCAGGTGCTTAATAAATGATAAATTTATATATATATATATATATATGTATATATACATATATATATATATATATATACATATATATGTCAATTGGGGTTGAGTGAATTGGCCAGTGTCACACAGCTAGAAAGTGTTAAGTGTCTGAGGTCATATTTGCACTCAGGATCTTGTTTCTGCAGGGGTCATGCTCTTTCCACTGTCCCATAACTTCTTAAAGACATATCAATGTAAACAATTACATGGGACACCACTTGTGGAATTCTTGTAGAGACACACTCTCCCCATGACTTTCCAGGCAAACTCAACAGAAGCCCCTTTGTGGTCGAGAGCCAGATCCTTCTCATCCTCCATGGCCCATTTGCAAGCAGTCAGAAGGTGAAGGAACATCCCTCTGGAAGAGATCAAGACTTCTCAGGGTAAAGGAGTCAATTCCATTGTCATGGGATGGAGATGTTTCTCCTCCCTCCCAGCCTGTAGCCTATGACTGACAAGTAACAGCAGGCCACCAGACACAGAGCCTGTTTCCCATTTGCCTGTCACTGCCTCTCCTGTTCACCTCGGTCACAGGAAGAACACCAGATGCCTGAGGAGAGACAGGGGGAGTCCTCCCTCTCACCCCCAACCCCTGCTGATGAATCCATGGGATTTGGAATAGTTGATGAAGGCAACAGATGCAAGAAGACATGGCTGGGTCAGAAATGGGAACTTAAATGATGAGCTCCCCCAAAGAATGACTACTTGGACCAACCCCCTTTTAGAGAAGCTGTAGCTGCAAAGGATTGTTATGGTCTCTGAGGGAGAATAACTTTGTAAGATCAACCAGCCAACAGGAAGACAAGGGGTACCCCGCTTTATAGGACAGTGAGGTTCCTGGAAAGTTGAGGTAGTTGAATTTTTATAAATCACATCATAGCATTCTTTAGAACAATAGTTCATGTTTATAAGAGTTCTTTACAGTTTATAAAGCACATTCCTTGCGGAAATCCTTCAGGCATTATTATTCCCATCTTACAGATAATAATGTCATG
The DNA here is from genome assembly GCF_048593235.1 of Sminthopsis crassicaudata. Classification (NCBI taxonomy): domain Eukaryota; kingdom Metazoa; phylum Chordata; class Mammalia; order Dasyuromorphia; family Dasyuridae; genus Sminthopsis; species Sminthopsis crassicaudata. Next base: position 292,272,845 of record NC_133621.1, read on the forward strand.
TTTACATAGCGTGCAGTGATTTTCACATAACAATTCTATAAGGTAGGAAGGGCAAGAATTTTTTTTTGAGTGTCCAGATCTATAATTACACAGGTGCAAACTCCCTCCCCATTGCTGATTGGTGATTCATCTGTAACTTATAGTCTCAGAGCAAAGCTTCTTAGCCTGGGATCTGTGAATTTTATAAAGAAAAATATTTGGATAGTCATATTTCAATATAATTGGTTTGTCATCTCATCTATTTTGTTTTATGCATTAAAATATGATTCTGAGAATCTCTTCCTCCTCCTATTCCTTCTTCACCTTCTCCTGCTTTTTCTTCTTCACCTCTTCCTTTTTCCTTCTTTTTCTCTCCCTCCTCCTCTCACTTCTCTTCTTTTTCTCTTCTTCTTTTTCTTCTTCCTCCTTCTCCTCTTCCTCCTCTTCTTCTTCTTTGTTTTTCCTCCTCTTCTTCCTTCTCTTCCTTCTCCTCCTTCTCTTCTTTCTCCTCCTCCTCCTCCTCTTCCTTTTCTTTCTCCTTCTCCTTCTTCACCAGACGTCCAAGGGATCTAAAATAAGAACATAATCTATGACATAAACCAGAGCTTCTTAAACTTTCCCCACTCATGACTCCTTTTTGCTTGAGACATTTTTATATGACCCTGGGTACATAGGTATATATTAAAAAAAATTTAGTGATAATAAATCATAATTTTGTGACCCTCACATTAAGTTTGCTCCCAAGATTGCAACTCTCAGTTTAGGAAGCTTTGACATAGAATTGCCTTGGACACAGAGAATGCTACGTGACTTGTCCATAATCATATAGCTAGTATGTGTCAGAGAAAGCACTTGAACTCAGGGCTTTCTGATTAAAAGTTCAGCCCTCTCTTCACTATGTCACAGTTAGGATCTGGAGCTGGAAGGAACTTTCAAGATCATCAAGTACAAAGCCTCCCAATTATGCAGATGAAAAAACTAAGATACAGAAAATTTATGAGTCAGGGTCACATGGTAAGTGCCAAAGGCTAGATTTGAATTTGGGTCTCTCCAATTGCACATCCAGAATGATAAATAATTTCATTATAAGTGCTCGCTATCTATCCACCCATCCATCCATTCCTTGTTGACTGACTGACATCTAATAGGGGGAGGAGACATCTAGTTCAGTCTTCCACTCAAACCTCAGAAATAGCAATGAATAGAAGGGGTAGATACTCAGATGTAGACTTGATATTAAAGGGAAACTTCCTAGTATTTCAAGTTATCACAAAGTGCTCTATATGTTTCTTTAATTCTCTCTGTGTTTCTCATAGAATATTTTTATATACTCTTCTGGGCTCTCTCTCACTGGAATCTTTGAGTGAGGGCCAAATGAATTCTTCCCAAAGATCTTACAGAAGAGAGCAAAGATCTTTATGAGGGCAGGTTCAGAGGGTCACAGGATCACAGACTGAGAACTGGAACAGACCTTGACCTTAGGGATTACCTTGTCTAATCCCCTATAAGGCAGAGTGATTTGTCCAAAGACATAAAAATAATAAGTATGATCATTGGGTTGTTTCAAATGGCCTGGAGGCCCTCTGAAGTCCCTTTCAACTCTGAAATTCTGCCTTTGTCCCACGATCCCAGATGAAACTTCAAGGCAACCTGACAAAGTAGAAAGAATATTAGGCTGAAGACATGAGTTCAAGTGCTGCCTCTAACCCTGAGTAACCGGAATGACTTTGAGCTTCCTCTAAATTTCTTTGAATCTGTTTCCTTACCTGTAGGATGGAGTAGAAAGAATTCTGAACTTTTCAAGAAGCTTAGTTCTAATCCTGTTTCTGTTGCTTGTCACCCATGTGGTTTTGCTCTCAGTTCCCTCATCTGTACAATGAGGAAGTTGGAGTAGATGGCCTCTGGAGTCCCATCTCTAGAGCTATAATCCCATGATATTAAGTCGAAGAACTCTTTCAGCTCTGAAAAACTCTGAATCCAACTCAGAAGCCCTTTTCTTCCCACTGGCTATCCTTCTCTCGCCATTCATAGTCTACTATTTTTCCCTAGAAGGCAGGCTGCTCTCCAGCTCTGGCCTTTTTAAAGCAGTTGGGATTTTCACAGTGTTTCTCTTCCATCAACAGTTTCGTGCTATCAGCTCCAGATGTCGATGGAGAATCCATCAAGTTAAGCCCAAAGAAGTCCCACCTGTCAAGCCGGGAGCTGGTTATCACCCTCATTCTTCCTTGTGGAACACAAACCAGGGAATATCCATTTTCCTTCCTGACACCCTCGAGGTTGTGAAGCAGCCTGAGCGCTCGAGCCGTTTACATGAAGCCTCTCCTAATTGCATAGCACTGCTCCATAAAAAGAAGATTAGGGCTCATTATCCAGGAACCCATTTGACATTTTTCTCCTCTGACTGAAACTGTTTAAAATGTACCACACTATCTCTCTCTGTGTCTATACATCAATTTCTCTGCTGTCAAAATGCCCTGGCCACATCCTGCCTTTTCTCAGGGCTGAAAATGTTCAAATTGGGTCAGCTAAGAGGGAAAAAATGTTATCATTTCACCAGTTTTTCCCCCTTAGGAAAGACTTCTCAATTTTTCTGACTTTGCCCCCTCTTATTCTGAATTATAATAAAACCTCCATTAACTAGATGGTTCTGGGTAATTTAATTTTCTGTCTTCTATCTACTTCTAGGCTAAGAGAGAAAATACTTGTAGCCTGTTTTAAAATCTTTCTAAAATATGGTTGGCCATTTTCTTGCCTTAATAATGATAATAATAATTGGCTGTTGTTCTTCATTCTCAAAGAGGACCAAAATGAGTTGAGTTACAGTAATGTTCGAGTGTGGTTGATCAGACCAATCCACGCTTAGAATGCTCTGCCACAGGTCATGTACAAATAGTCCCTATGAACATTTGGGGTAGCTTCTTTAATTTTGCACATCTTGTGATTTCTTTGGGTTAATTCCATTCTGCTTGGTGCATAGAGCACAACCCTTTTTCTTATGAAGGCACGCCATGCTGAGCAGTCCTATGCCCATGTTTCCCATGTCATACAGTCAATTCTAAAATTCTCAAGAGAGACCTTGAGAGTGTCTTTGAATTTCTTTTTCTGACCACCTTGGGAACACTTACCCCGTGTGAGTTCTCCATAAAATAACTTTTTTGGCAAGCAGACATTTGGCATTAGAAGGATGTGGCCAACCCAACAGAGTTGTGCTCTCTGCAGTAGTTGGAATGGTTAACAGTTTAGTTTGAGAAAGGACCTCAGTGTTTGGTATTTATCCTGCCACATGATCTCCAGAATCTTCCTAAAACATTTCAAATGGAAGCAATTCTGTTTCCTGGCATGGCGCTGGTAAATGGTCTAGCAGTTAAGATTCGCATAAAGGCTCAGTAGGCCTTCAGTTTGGTAGCCAGTCTTATTCCTCTCATCTCCACACCTTCCTTCAGAGCCTCCCATCCAAAGTGTTTTTATGATGCTATTTATGGGCCAACAACTTATGGTATATCTCAAGTACTCAGTGCCAATGGTACCATGCTGATTGACTTTCTAAGACAATATGGAAGTGATTCAGTTTCCTGGCATGGCGCTGGTACACTGTCACAGATATACAGGTCAACACAATGGCTCTATAGACCTAATACCTCTTCTCTCCCACACTTTCCTTCAGAGCCTCTCAAACACTGAACTAGCTTTGGCAACTCAACTTGGAGGGGAAAGTGAGCCAACAGAGAGATGACAACAGTGAAGCAGAAAAGGAGTGGGCAACTTTCAGGGATGCGGTATATAGCACTGTATCTGTTCATCTGGGTTAGAGCACTTAATAATAATAGCTAATGTGATATATGTGTGTATGCGTGTCTTATATATACGAATATATACACACAAACACAAATAATATGTTTATATATATAATATGCATTTGTAGTCATATCATAAATATGTGGAAATATATGCATATATTCACCTATATTAACACAAATTGTGTATGGATATGTATATGCACACATATATACAATGTGTACACACACAACACACTAAAATCTTAGATACATGTGTAAATACACATATATTCATACACACTGTTTATTAAAATTATTAAATTATGTTTTATTAACATGTGAGAATGAGAGAGACAGAGACAGAGGCAGAGACACCGAGACAGAGACAGAGAGAGACAGAGAGAGAGACAGAGACAGATATGCAGAGACATAAAGGGAAAGAGAAAGACAGAGAGAGAGAGACAGAGAGAGAGAAACAGAGAGAGAGGAGAGAGAGAGAGAGAGAGAGAGAGAGAGAGAGAGAGAGAGAGAGAGAGAGAGAGAGAGAGACAGAGAGACAGAGAGAGAGAGAGACAGAGAGAGAGAGAGAGAGAGAGAGAGAGAGAGAGAGAGAGACAGAGAGAGAGACAGAGAGACAGACAGAGAGACAGACAGAGAGAGAGAGACAGGAGAGAGACAGGAGAGAGAGACAGGAGAGAGAGAGAGAGAGAGAGAGAGAGAGAGAGAGAGAGAGAGAGAGAGAGAGAGAGAGAGAGAGACCAGAGAGAGAGACCAGAGAGAGAGACAGAGAGAGAGAGAGAGAGAGACACAGAGAGACAGACAAAGAGAGAGACCAGAGAGAGACACAGAGAGAGAGACAGAGAGAGAGAAACAGAGAGAGAGGAGAGAAAGAGAGAGAGAGAGAGAGAGAGAGAGAGAGAGAGAGAGAGAGAGAGAGAGAGAGAGAGAAGAGTTACTCAACAAGTATTTGATAAGTAGTTTCTATGTGCAAGTAGGTGGTGTAGTGGATAGAGTACCAGATCTGAAGTCAGGAATACTTGAGTTCAAATCTGGTCAGACACTTACTAACTGGGTGACCCTGGTCAAGTAATTTAAGCCTGTTTGTCTCAGTTTCTTAACCTGTCAAATGAGCTGGAGAAGAAAATGACAAGCCACTGTAGTGTCTTCACCAAGAAAATCCCATTAGGGATAAATAACTGAACAACAAAGAACAAAAGCACTCAAATCACAAAAGGCAAAAGACAATCCCTGCTCTTGAAGATTTCATTGTCTGAAGAGAAAGCACTTAAATGATCAAATACAAACAAAATACAAACAGGATAAATTGGAGAAAATCAACTGAGAGAAAGCACCAACATAACAGCATTGGGAAAAGCTTTCCATGGAAGTGGAACCTTAGTTTTTATGAGGTTGGGGTAGCAACTCCTAGTTCAAAATACGAGATACAAGTCACAAGACATATGTGAAGAATTCACAATTGCATTCTCTTTGCCAAAAGGTAACTTATTTATGAAAAATGAAGAGGTAAAATAAACATCAGGAGTGATAAACATGAAATAGATTCAGGAGAACATATAGTTAACAAGGAAAAGAATTTGACAATTAACAATGGAAAAGACAAGCTCCCTAGTGAAACTTAGAACTGATCAGGAGAAAGGAAATATAAGATGGGATGGGAGTACACTCTTGACTGGCAGGCTAAATCCATAGAGTTAGCGTCCTAAAAGAGTTAGTTAGCTCTATGAGTCATTGGAGGAGGCAGGAGAAGAAAGACAACAAAGGCAGAATCCTGCAGTAGGCTAATCCCAAATGGGATTCAGCACAGATGGCATAGGCCATGGACAAATTTATAGGAGAAATGTAACCTCCAGGTTTTGACATTATAACTTAACTTTTTGATTGGATACAATAACATGAGGTTTCTCAAGACCTCCACAGGGTTGGGACTGGAAGGCAGAGCTTTATCTCCATCAGTGTCCTTCTCTGCCTGCCTCAAGGAGCATTACAATCCTATCATTGTTTCAGGCTTTTTCTGCCAACTCTACCTAGCTACCCAGGATCTCATCAAGCTGACACTTGAATGAAATCAGGAGATCGAAAAGTAGGGGAAAGATTTCCAAGCACAGGGAGACATAGAATCAGGAGCAAGCTTGTCTTGTTCAGATCACAGCCAGGGAACCAATGTAACTGGGTTGTAATAAGGTATAAAAAGATTGGAAAGATAGGATGTGGCCAGATTGTGGGGGGCTTTACGAGCCAAACAGAGGATTTTCTATTTGATCCTGGAGGTGATGGAGGTAGAGGGCTGGATTTGAATACATGGTTAAACTTCTGATTTAAGAAGATCACTGGAGAATGAACTAGAATGGTGACCAATAACAGGCTATTGCAATAGTCCAGGCTTGAAGAGATGAAGACTACATCAAGGTGATAGAAGTGCAGAAGAGAAAAGAAAGAGAAATGATCCATTTTGTAGAAGACTAAATGGAACAGCTAGGTCGCATAATGAATAAAACAGATCTAGAGTTATAAAGACCCAAGTCCAAATCCAGCACAGATACTTCCTAACTGTATGACCTTGGACAAGTAAATTAACCTTGATTTACCTCAGTCTCTTTATCTGCAAAATGGAGCTCAAAATAGCACCTACTTTCTGGGGTTATTGTAACGGTCAAATGAGATAAATTTTTATAAATTACTTAGCACAGTGCCTGGCATATAGTACATGCTATACAAATGTTAATTGTTATTCTTATATAGTGGGATGAAAAAAAAAAAAAGAAAGAAATCAATGACATCTAGGATTTGAGCCTGGGGGATGAGAGGATGGTAATAACCCTTGAGAGTAAGAGGGAAGTTTGGAAAGGGAGATGCTTGGAGGGAATAATGGAAATAATGAAGGTCATACTTGTCACAGAATAAAAAGTCATTTGGATTTGAGTTTTGAAAGAAAATAAAGGGTCTAAGAGATTTAGGCAATGGGGAAATTCATGCCAGATATGGGATATGATTGGTGCAACTATGGAAATGAAATGCCAAGTTTGGGAAATGTGAATTGTATAGAAATCTATAGGTGAAATAACATTTAAGAAGTGGGTGCTATCCAGGAAAGGGTGTGTTTGGTAGTGGAAATAGAGCTAATAGTAATAATGGAATATACATAATATATGGTTATATATTTTAATAATGTTAATCATCATTAATTAATATAATAAGTGATAATAATTTAATAAAATATAATTATATTTTTCACATTGTTGTGATTTCCTTTCAGGCTCTTCATAATCTTATTTGGAGTTTTCTTGGCAAAGATACTGTGGTTTTCCATTTCCTTCCTCCGTTCATTTTACAGATAAGGAAACTGAGGCAAACAGGATTAATTGACTTGGCCAAGATCTCACAGCTCGTAAATTGTCTGAGGTTAGATTTGAACTCAGAAGATGTGGCTTCCCGATTTCAAGCTTGACATTCTATGCTCTCTGGTGCCACCTAGAGGGAGTAGCGACTCTAAAGGATTGTGAGCTAGAGAGTGACTAATACTGTGCTTTAGAAAGATAATTTTGACAACCAATTAGAGAATGGATCAGGAAAATGATAGATGGCATGGGAGAGGAAGTAGTTTGTATGCTAATGAAAAATGTTAAGGGAGAGGTGATAATGAGACCTGAACCGGATTGTGGCTGTAAGAATAGGGAGAATTGAAAGGTGGGCAAACTATATCGCAGAGAAATACTCTCTATTTCTATTTATCTTAAGACCATGGCAAAAAATCCTTGGTATGGTGGCCAAAGAGCCTTCTGGAAACAACGGAAGTCCTGGATTCAGCTCTTGTCTGTCCCAGTTAATTTGCATTAATAGAAGGAGTTTCTTGACTCAGAAATTCCTGATATCAATGACTAGTACTACAGATCCTTAATTTCTGTCCTACAAGTACTTACTAAATGTTTATTGATTACAAGAGATGTAGAACTGATAAGAAATACTTATTATCCATACTATTCAGCCATAAATAACCCAAATTTCTTTACCCTTTCCTCAAAAGACCTTGGTAATTTGAATTTTATCTACCCCTTAGAATATGAATTTGGGAGGGCAGGTAGCTTGTTTTAGATTTTTTTTTTTTTTTTTTTTTGTATCCTTAGGCTTAACTCTATGCCTGGCATGCAATAAGCACTTAATAAATGCTTATTGATTAATTGATTCAAAAAACAGACTGATGTGATTTGGAAAATGACCTTATAGCTGATCCCCTCCTGAGTAATAGAGACGGTAGTCTCTATTGTGGCAAGCCAAGCATATCCCTGGGATTAGGTAAACCCATTACATATCCCTTTCCTAAAGTTGGCTATGGTGAATCTACAGAAGCCCTTGAAATGAAACTATGTGAGCTTGGGGCTTTTGAGAGGTCAAGGACTATGTACATGACTCGTTCTGTACATTCTCTTGACTGCAAGATGGGACAGGAGGACGGGGGAGGCAGCCAGGGTAAAAGATAAGAGCTACATCAGCTGTACATGCTCTTTATCTCCAGCTTGGTTTGCTGTCTGTCTATCAGCACTTCAGAGACCTATGACATTCATCTATGCGGGTGCTCCCTTCACTGAGGAAGGTTGTGACTCTCCCTCTTAGTCAGTTTTGGTTTCTGTAGCTAAAAATTCACCAACTAGCTGCCAATATGGGACAGCTAGACTATCCTGCACGTTCTTTTTTTTTTTTTTTTTTTTTGGCTTACTTATTTTTAATGCATATTGTTTTATGAAATATGTTGGGCGAGAAACATTAGAGCAAATGGGAAAAACCATGGGAGAGATAAAAAAAAAAATAGAAAAAAAAGTGAACACAGCATGTGTTTACATTTGGTCTCCTTGGTTCTTTCTCTGGTTGCAGAGGGCATTTTCTGTCCAAAGTCTATTGGGATTCTTTTGGATCACTGAACTATTGAGAAGAGCCAAGCCTTTCATAATTGTTCATCATATCTTCTTGCAGTTATTGTGCATGATGTATTCCTGGTACTACTTGTTTTGCTCAGTATCAGTTCATGTAAATCTTTCCAGGCCTTTCTATAATCAGCTTGTTCATTATTTTTTATAAAACAATAACATTCTATTACCTTCATGTCCCACATCTTAGTCAGCCATTCCCCAACTGATGGGCACCCAATCCTTTTCCAGCTCTTCGCCACCACAAAAAGGGATGATGCAAACATTTTTTGCACATGTGAGTTCTTTTCCCTCCTTCATGATTTCCTTGGGATACAGCCCTAGTAATGGCACTGCTGGGTCAAAGGGTATGCACAGTTTGATAGCCCTTTGGGCATAGTTCCAGATTGCTCTCTAGAATGATTGAATCATTTCACAACTCCACCAACAATGTATTAGTATCGAGGTTTTCCCACATCTCCTCCAACATTTCTCATTAAGCTTTCCAGACTACTGGATTTTCTCTTAGATTTGGAAGCCCCTATTATAGGTTTAACTCCTTTCAAAGCCTTCCAGAATGCAGAATGAGCCCCATATCAACAATAAGGCATCAGGCTGGGACTTGGGTGGACAGAAATGAGGAAGAGTTTCTCATAGTGATCTAGAAAGATCAGTGACCATATGGCATATTTTGAATAAAATCAACCATTCTGTTAAAGACCATCAGTGATTATTAAATGAGCAGGCTGTGTGTATGTGTTGATAGTTCCTAAGCCAATATTTTGTTTACTGAAGTGCTAGCAGCTGTCTCTGTTAGAAGCATTGTCACAACTGATTCATGGGGAGAAAGGGAAGATTGTATTTTTTGTCTGCTCTTAAGTTCACAAGGCTGTTTTTTTTTCAAATTATGTGTTTATGCATGTGAAATTGGCTTCTAAAGAATAGTCACACAAATCAGCTATCAGATTGAGAAATAATTGAATAATTGTTTGATTATGAATGGATATTAGTATTTGGACTGCTCTCTCCAAAGTTATCAATGAATTCTTAATTTTCCATCAACTTAACCTGTAACCTTTGATACTATCAACCCTCCCACTTCTTTTTAATCCTCTTTTCTCTCTAGGTTTTTGTGACTTTCCTATCCCTTGATTCTTCTCTACCTCTCTGACCAACCATTCCTTAGTTCAATCTCCTTTGCTCATCCAGATCTTGCCTGCTAACCATCCAAGACTTTGTGCCATTTTCTCTTATCTTCTGGACTATTTCAATTGTGACCTCATCATCCCCCCATGGATGCAATTATCATCCATGCAAATGATTCTCAGATTTACTTCACCAGCCCTAATCTCTCACTTGTCTTCCAGTTTCAGATCTCTAGCTATCTATTGTACATACCAAACTAGCTGTCTCATAGACATCTTAAACAATGTATGTCAAAAAAAAACTAAGTTTATCTCTTCCCCTTAACCACAATTGCCCATTTCTGAACTTCCAGTTCCTTTGTAGGGCACTACTATCTTTCCAGGTCCACAAGGATTCCAAAGTGTCATTCTTCACTCCTTACTCTCTCACTTCCTCTCCCAATTGTCAGTCATTTCTCCCTTTCTCCCATCTCTTGAATATGACCCTTTTAATTAACTATCAAATTGTCAGTCATTTCTCCCTTTCTCCCATCTTTTGAATATGACCCCTTCAATCAACCATCAAATTGTCAGTCATTTCTCCCTTTCCCCCATCTCTTGAATTCATGACCCTTTCAATCAACCATCAAATTGTTGGTCATTTCTTCCTTTCTTCCATTTCTTGAATATGATCCCTTCAATCAACTAATAAACATTTATTAAGCATCAACTATATACAGGCACTGCAATTCTTCCATCACCTTGATGCAGACCCTCCTCACCTCACACCTAAACTATTACTGGTTGTCTCCTTGCCATAAGATTTTCCCCTCTCCAAACCATTCTCTGCTCGCTTGTCAAATGAATCTTATTAAAGCTCATGCCATTGCCATTCCCAATTTAATAATAAACTCTTCTATTTGTTTTTTTTTAAAGTTCTTTATAGCTTGTCCTCTTACTACTTTGGGGAGTTTGGTATGAGGTATGAGAGCTAGTTGCTAGGGATAGTGTCATGGTAACTGGTACATCAGTACAACCAATCATCAAGTCTCCTCCTCCTCAGAGACCTTCAGAGTACAAGTAAATCTGGCTACTTGGGGTAACACTGGTGGTGGCTTAGAACTCTAGCCCATAAACTACAGGGGGATGCTTGGAGCATCAGATCAGTAATAATGACATGCACATAGAGCTTTGCTAGGAGGAGGCTGAAATGCATTGGGGGTGGAGGGGATAGTCAGTAATTATTCATGGAAAACCCCAAGATGAAGGCAGGTTATTTATTTGGCTTTTCAACTTGAAAAGGCCTCTCCAGGTTAGTTGACTGGGAGCCCAGAGATAAAGCTGGTTCTTGTAGAAGCTGATTGGGAAAACATGCCTGGCCTCTGTTTCTGCTCCCCCTCTGGGTCCAGCCAGGAGGGGGCTTTATCAAAATGGTGCTCCTTTCCAAAAGGCATTTATCATCATCTTTGAAGCTTCATCCTGGTACCTTGAAATGAGGTCTGGCTTGAAGCAGATTAAATGAGTGGCATTCCAAAAAGAGAAAAGAAATCAAGAAATCTTCTCCTGATGGCCAAGGATGTGTCATCATGATAGATTAGCTCCGGGCAGACCCAAGTGGGTGATAAGAAATTAAAGCCTTCTCACCTACTGTTTTTAGTTAGCACAGAGAGGCAGAGTTGTAACTGGCTAGAACTCCATGCACCTGGAGCAGATTCAGTTCAGGGAAGGAGGCTGGAGGCCAAGTGGACAGAATTATGGAGAGATCTGGGGAAGGGTGTGATGGCCCAGAGAGTGTCCATGATGCTTTATGCTAGGAGGAGGCAGACAATTCTCCAGAGAGTCCTTGGAAAGACCTGGAGATGAGGCACTTCACAATTGTGCATGGAATCATAGGGGATGCCTTCCTGGATAGGATTCCAACCTCCTTTACCTTTGCCACATGTCAGTCCCTGGGGGGGAAGCCTGGCTTAGTTCAGCTTAGTGGCCACTGGCTGTGAGCACAGAAGGTACAGAATAGTGTAGGAGGGAGAACCTGGGCTTGGATCACATCGTCTGACATGATTGTTCTAAGGTTCCTTCCAGCTCTGACAGCCCATGTTCTAAGATCCCTTCTAACTCTGACATTACCTGTTCTAAAATTCTACTTGCTCCTTGACCCTAGTGACCCTTTCAGAGCATGAGATGGGCTTTCTGGCTTGGACTTTGGAATTTTAGAGGACCACCCTTGTACAAGTTGATGGGTTTCCCTTTTCAATAACATTACATGATTTCTGTACTTACCCTAAAGGAAAGAGAATATACCACCTTCTTCTTATGTTAGCAATGTTTACTTTACTCTTGAAAGGGAACTGGGAAGGGACAGCTAGGTTTCCTGGACTCAAGAGGACCTGAGTTCAAATCTGACCTCAGACCTTAACACTTGCTAGCTGTGTGACCCTGGACAAACCACTTAACCTTTTTACCTTAAACCCCTTCCCCTCCCCCTGAAGGAAGGAAAAAAGGGAGGGAGGGAAGAAAGGAAGGAAGGAAGGGAAGGAAGGAAGGAGGGAAAATGGAAGGAAAGGAAGAAAGAAAGGAAAAGAGGGAAGGAAAGAAGGAAGGAAGGAGGGAAAATGGAAGGAAAGGAAGAAAGAAAGGAAAAGAGGGAAGGAAAGAAGGAAGGAAGGAAGGAAGGAAGGAAGGAAGGAAGGAAGGAAGGAAGGAAGGAAGGAAGGAAGGAAGGAAGGAAGGAAGGAAGGAAGGAAGGAAGGGAGTACAGAAAGAAGAAAAGAGAGGAAGAGAGAAAGAAAGGACTTTGGGTATTTTCATTGGAATAGCAGAAGGGCAGTCTAGAAAGTGAGCAGAGCCTTTCAGTGCCAGGTTTTCCCTTATTATGATCCCTGCGGGAGGACTATTGATGTCACAGGCAAATTTTGGCTTTTCTAAGATTCTGAACTAGATGTTGACTCTTGTAATGACTCGTCATGCTTCCTGGGATGACTGGAAGCCAAGCAACTCCACTTAAGGTCTCTGAGAGCATAGCTTGGTCTCTATTTCTCTCCAGAAGCAAACATCCTGAAGTGGTCTATTGAGACCTCTTTGGGGAGGAGGAGGGGACAGGAGGCATGGGCTGCAGTGGACTCCTGCAGCGGGCACCAGCTGTATCTGAGGTTCAAGGAGCCTGGGCTCTGGTGGAATGTTGCAGTCCCTGCTGGGTTTGCCCTTGACCTCTGACCTCAGGCATGGCCCTCCATTTCCTCCTGCAGTCTACGTGGAGGAATTGTGTGTCTGGCGGCCCAGGCAATGAGAAGCAGGGGGTCAGAGCAACAAAAGTAGAAAATGGAATTCTTCTCCCCTCTATTAAAAACAAGCATCTAAAGGACTTTCTTCTTTATTATCTAGATACGGAAATATTTCACCTTTTATCTTTCTGACCTAGAATGAATGCTTAATAAATGCTTATTGATAGATCTCAGTTGCCCAGGACATAATTTTTACCTTGAAGTAAGGAAAAGTCACTAAATAGTTGATTATTAATTAATTGATTTGTGTTATTACTAACAATAACAGCTAATATAAGTGTTATGCATATAGCATGTTTCTTGATCACAAAACCCTGCAAAGTTGGTGCTATTTTACAGAGAAGGGGAGTTTATTTACATAAGAGAGGTTAAAGGACTGGGAAAGTCACATGGCCAGTTTTTGAGGAAGAATTAGGACTTGACTTCCTGACTTCAAGGTTAGTACTAGAGTATTTGCATTTTCTTTTTATGAGAGTCTCCCAAGGTCCTTGCTCAGATTCCAAGTAACACTTATTTTGTACACAGTCAATAAGCTTAGCTACTTTGTTTCCCAAATACAAAAGCAGGTTTGAAGGCAGAGACTGATACTTTAATTTGCTTGTTTGTTTCTCTCCAACTCTTAAACTGAAATTTATGAGGTACTAGATTATAGGAGGAAGGGAGGAAAGGAGGAAGGAAGGAAGAAAGGGAGGGAGGGAGGAAGAGAGGGAGGAAGGGAGGGAGAAAGGGAAGGAGGGAGAGAGAGAGAGAGGAAAAAGGGAAGGAAGGAAGGAAGGAAGAAAAGAGAGGAAGGAAGGAAGGAAGAAAAGAGGAAAGGAAGGAGGGAGAGAGGAAGGAAGGAAGGAAAGAAAGAAGGAAGGAAGGAAGGAGGGAGGGAAGAAAGAAAGAAAGAAAGAAAGAAAGAAAGAAAGAAAGAAAGAAAGAAAGAAAGAAAGAAAGAAAGAAAGAAAGAAAGAAAGAAAGAAAGAAAGAAAGAAAGAAAGAAAGAAAGAAAAGAAGGAAAGAAAAGAAGGAAAGAAAAGAAAGAAAGGAAGGAAGGAAGGAAGGAAGGAAGGAAGGAAGGAAGGAAGGGAAGAAGGGATAGAATGTAGGGGAGAATAACCCTAGGAGAGATACTCCCAATAATGGAGAGTATGGGAAGGTGAGGGATGGAGATTAGAACTATGATTCCATTCATGAAAGGACATTCCAGATGAGAAAGCTCTCACCATTGTTGATCCTCTTCTCCTCAACTTGCTGTCTGAGAGATGAAGTCACTCACCCAGGATTCCCCCATCCATATTTACATGGTAGGGTTAGGACGTGAACCCAGGACTTCCTGGCTCTAAGGCCAACTCTCTATGTCTCTGAATATTATTTCTTCCATTTTACAAATGAGGCAATCAAGTCTCCAAGAGAATAATAACCCACAGTCAATTGCTTCTATGCTTCAAGAACCCATGACTTTTAAAAATAGCCATTATTTCTTTTTCTTGAACCTCCTCATCATACAGATTAGGAAAAGAGAGGTTTAGATCAATATGTCCAAGTTTGCACAATGAGTCAAGCCTTGAACCCAGTGTCAAAGATCTAGAGCTGAAAGAGACTATCTTTTCCTACACTAAGGATGCTCATGAATGTTCAATGGAGACAGCATGTTGCCTTCCTGGGGCACATCTACATCACCACCAAAAATGGCAGCACAGCCTTCATTTCATAGCTGTCTATAGTTGGTCTGGAGTCACAACTGTCTATTGCCCGTGCTTCGGAGTGTCTGAGTGTGGGAAGGAAAATATGATTCGTGAAGAAGTAGATCACTTACCTGAGAGACCAGATGAGGTAGATCAATCAGTCCAGCTATTGCCTCTGCTCAGATGGACACATAGAAGGACATAATGGTCAGGAGCTCTAACCGGGAAACAGAATCCTGTTATCAACCCTTGGGATGTCCAGAAAATTTATGACAGAAGGCTGTTGGCTAGCAACTCTTATCAACAAGATATATAACGTTAGTACCCCCAAAATGGCTGAGATCTTGAAAAGATCATACAGCCCAACAACTTCCTACACACAGAAGGTGCAGATGGACTCCTCAATGTACTGTAAGACATATTGGGGAATCAAGGCCCAATCAGGAGCTATCCATCACTTTCAGGTAATCAATGGACTCAGAAGTAGGAGTTCTTAACCTTTTTGCATCCCATACCCCTTTGTGAATCAAGCTAATGAAATCTATGGTGCTCTTCTCAGAATGTTGTTTTCAAATGCATAAAATAAAACACATAGAATCACAAATAAAACTAATTCTACTGAAATAGAATTCCCCCCTCCCCAAAGAAAAATTGTTTAAGTTTATGGATGCTAAGAACCCTTTCTCCAGAGGATGACCCATATGGGGAAGACCTGTGTCAAGAATAGGCAAAAATCAGCTATCCCTTTGTGAGGGTGAGGGAGTACTTCCAAGACTGTCTTAGAAGATGATCAACTGGTCAGGCACACAAAACCCAGAATTTGTTTCTTTCCTTATCAACATGCTGGCTGTGGAGATCTCAAGAAGACACAGACCAACCATAGAATTTGACCCTTTGAAATATCAGAGGAAGCACCTCTCAGTCTGGGCTGTTAATGGGTCCAGAACCAGAAGAGTAGAACAGTGGACCTGAAATGCCATGGATGAATAAATGAATGAATGGGGGAAGGGGCTATTAAGCACTTATTAGGCACTATGCTAAGTACTGAGAATATAAAAAAGATCAAAAGAGAAGCTTGCCCTCCATGAACTCATAATTTAATGGGGGCCCTATAATACTTCAAAGATTGCAAAGGATTTTCCATATTTTTTTCAGTAAATCCTTACGACTCTCAGAAGTAAATGTGATATCCCCATTGTACAGTTACTAAAACTGAGAACTGATATGACTTATTTAGGGTCACATATGATTCAAACTTACTTCCTGATTTCAAATGTAGTTATCCCCATGAGTCTTAGCACGTTTTATGGACTCAGAGGTAAATGCGATATCCCCATTGCACAGATATTAAAACTGAGGACTGATATGACTTATTTAGGGTCACACATCACACATTCAAACTTAAGACTTCCTAATTTCAAATCTAGTCATCCCTATGAGTTTTAGCACTTTTATGGAATGCCTTCTTCTTCTTTCTCTTCTTCCTCTTCCTCTCCTCCTTCCCCTTCTTCTTCCTTCTCTTCTTCTTCCTCTTCTTTTTCTTCCTCTTCCTCTTCTTCCTTTTCCTTTCCTCCTCCTCCTCCTCTTCCTCCTCTCCTCCTTCTCTTCCTCTTCCTCCTCCTCCCTCCTCCTCTTCTTCCTCCTCCTTCTCTTCATGACCCCACAGATCATGGAACAACAGGCTGTTCCACCCTCTGTTATCTCCCAAAGTTTGTCCAAGCTCATGTTCATCGCTTCCATAATTATCTATTCATCTCCCCTTCTTCTGATCTCCCCTTTTCCTTTTGCTATTTCTTCTTGAGAAACTACAAATGAAGAACAAAAGGAAAGGCTCTTCTTTTACACTCCCAACTCCCTGAGACAGCTATTTATGGTGGGCAGAAATAGTTTTGATCTCTTTGACAGAGAAGGTCAATTTTTCCTTCCAGATCCTACAAAGCTGATTAAATGATTACGTTCAGCCTTTCTGTCTTTAGAGCCTCCAGCCTCTGCATATCTGACCCAGAGTGTGGGTTCTATTAAACAGCCACAGATCTGAATCTGATAAGACGAAAGGAATTAAAACAGAGAAACAGCAGTCCCCTGCTAATTGGCATTTCCAACTGATTTTCTCTTTGTATCTGGCCCAAGGAAATTTCACAGGGGAGAGCCACTATTTGCATTCCCCATTCTGTCCTCTGACTGTGTCTGAGAGACCTGGAGGCCCAGGTCTCTGGGAGGCCCTCTCCAAACACCACTCTCTGGGGCTGACTTCACTGGCTCCTAGTTCTGAACACATCTACATATTTAATGAAACCTGGGTGTCTAGTCCTGGAGTAGCCCATATTCTTTATTATATTTCACTTGGACTTAAGCCGACATGGGCTGAACTCCAGTATTCATGGATGAAAGGTCGTTTCCAGAAGGGGAAAGTATTCAGTGATTGAATTTAATAAAGTCGAGCGTGAAAGTGGATTTTTCATAAAACACTTTTGATGAATTCTCCTCAAGGGCCAGCACTGGGGCGCAGGTGCATTGGTCTCAGAACCCAATTTGTCTTTTCATCTCCAGTCCTTCTTTATGACTTATTGGGGAAGTTGCCAGCATTTTCTGGAGGCTGGGTAGGGCACTCAGTGGATCTCTAGGGACTTGAGTTCAAATCTGGTCTCAGACTCACTAGTTATGTGACCCACTTACCTTCCATTTGCCTCAGTTTCCTCCACTGTAAAATGGAGGAATGTAAATTGTAAATTTACAATGGAAAATGTAAAAAAAAAAAAATAATAAATTATTTCTACCTCCCAGGGTTGTTAAGAGGATCAAATGAGGTAATACTTGTAAACATCCAGCACAAACTACATGTTTAATATATGTTTGTTCCCTTCTCCTATGATAGAGCTTAATGGGGACAAGGGGAGAGGAACACCAAAATTTATTTTTTTGGTAATATTTTCTATCAGGTTCTGTGATAGAGAATAATAAGTTAGATAATAAGTACTGAAGGCCCTTGAACCAACAACTCAACACAATGATAATCTCATTCCATTTCTGAGCTTGGTCTGGATCCTGGAGGAGAATTAATTCATAGGTTGAACAAATGAAAGGTATTCTGCTATACTTAAGTAAATCGAAAAAGAGAGAAAAATGAGGGAGAAGAGGAACCTATGAACTCATTATCAAACATTAAGGGTGTGATGCTGGGGAAATAAATATAAAAGATGATGGTGTGAGCCAGTGGAATAAATGCTGCATTTGGAATCAGGCAACCTTCTTTTAAATCCTTTCTCTGCTACTTTCTCCTTGCAGAAATCCTTGTACTTTTCTGGCCCTCAGTTTCTTCATATGTAAAATGGGAGATTTTTTAGACTAGCATGCTTGTGAAGTTCTTTCTAGCTCAAGACCTGCAATTCTATAACCTTTGTGGATGTCGATGAAATAAAAGTGTCAGAAAAGCTACTAGGTGCCATCCATCTAGTTGCACTCAGTGATTCCAAGTCACCATGCCCAAATATGGTACTCTCCAGGGTTCTGAAAGAATGAGCAGGTGGAATTGTTAAGTTATTATTAGTGATCACTCAAAAATTATAGAGAATGGGAATGGTGCCACAGGATTGGAAATGAACAATGATACAATGGAAATACCACTGTCCATCTCCTGAATCTTCACTTTTCTTCAAAAGGACTAAGTTCATTTCTGGTACTGTCTAAGTGATCTTGAGTAAGTCATTTGCCCTTGGGGTCTCAGTGCCTTAATCAATAAACCAAAGAGGCTGTACTGAGTAACCTCTACGTAACTTTCTAGTTTTAGGTCTATGATCCTCTCTAGAGAGAAGTGATAGACACTAGGGGAAAAGACAGGAGATGACCTTTGTCTATAGCTTTAAAAGATGGTAAGGATTCTTTGAGATAGAGATGAGAAAGAATCATGTTTTAAGCATGGGACCAGGCAGATGGGCTATGGAATGTTGTGTATGGAGAGTAGCAAGGCTAGTTTGTCTAGAACATAGAGTATATGGCTGGTACAAAGAAGTACATATTAAATGCTTCTTGAATGAATGATTTAGGGCACAGTCTCATGTCTTTGGATTGTAACCCAAAGACTACAAATCCTGAAAGCCATCATCTCATTTCTTAAAGAGATGACAGTCTAGATGGAGAAGGATTATAGACCATATATTAAGAACCATTGGTCAAAGGTGTAAAGGGCTAGAACTGAGCAATGCACTTGGATAATGAAGCACGTGAGACTAATTGCCAATTGGACGGCTCCCTATTAACTTGTTTGAAGGTTGACCTTTCCCAGCTGTTCTGTGCTGACTTGATTGGTGGGACAAAGAGGGGGAAGTGACTTGTGCGGGAGGAGGAAGAGGAGAAACTTGGGTCGTAGAACTCACACTCTCTCGAACTCGTGACCTGGCGTTGGAGGGTGATGGTAAAAGATCAAGAATAAAGACGTTTAGTGATCCTGACTCCTGCTGATTTCTGGGAAGATAGAGTTCCGGCACAAAGGGAATGGGTAGAATTAAATAAGGAAAAAAAAAAAAAAAAAACAACAGAGGTTCCTAGGTATGGATTGTTTCTTTTTTGGGAAATAGAAAAGGAGAAAGAGAAAGAAGAGCAAAAGGAATATGATAAAGTAGAAAGGATGAAGGTAGTAGGGCTTGTACTCATAATTGAGCTGTGGAGAGGAAATGCACACTAGAAGATTCTCAAATGCAGAAGAAAGGACATTAGAAGAGCCTAATTCGTATTTGACATAGACAAATGTAAATGTACAATGAAACACGAGATAAAAGAGACAAACATTTTTGAGCATAGACACTGGGTGGATTCATTTTGCTTCTCCATGTTTGTTACAAGGGTTTTCCCCCTGAATTTTTAATTGAAAGATGGAAGAGGTTAGCCATAGTGATACCCCAAAAGTGCCATTGATACACACACACACACACACACACACACACACACACACACACACATATATATATACATATAAATGCACAAGAAAGGACAGAAGAATTCAGAAAGATACACAGATAAGGACAGTTTTGAAAGTAACCTATGGATGTATTCTGATGGAAGTGGATAACTTCAACATAGAGAAGAGCTAATCCAATTCCAATTGATCAATGATGGACAGAATCAGCTACATCCAGAAAAGGAACACTGGGAAATGAGTGTAAACTGTAAGCATTTTTTTGTTTTTCTCCCCAGATTATTTTTTCCTTCCAAATCCAGTTCTTCCTTTGCAACAACAACAGCAACAACAATAAAATTCAGTTCTGCACATATATATTGTACCTAGGATATACTATAACATATTTAACATATATATGAATGCCTGCCATCTAGGGGAGGGGGTGGAGGGAAGGAGGGGAAAAATTCAGAACAGAAGGGAGTACAAGAGATAATATTGTAAAAAAATTACCTATGCATATGTACTGTCAAAGAAATGTTATAATTATAAAATTAATTTAAAAAAAAAAGAAAGTAACCTGTGGAATATTTTCATTCCTTTTTGGCTTCCACTACTTACTCTCTAAATTTTTTCCATTATAACATATCAATATTCTCCAACTATACATATATATATATATATATGTATAGCCACTATATACATAGCCACTATAATTATATATATCCACAATAGTCTTTTCATCCTATGCATTTCATTTTGCCCCTGTAGACTCCTCCTCATTCTAGAAGTTCACTTTATTCCTGGATTTCTCATGTTGGAAATTCACTCTGCCCCCTTCTTCTTCCTATCGCACTCTGAGCTCTCATTTATGTGATGTTTTCTTCCAGTCATTTTCAGTTATATTCAACTTTTTGTGATCCCATTTGGAGTTTTCTTGGTAACGATATTGGAGCTCCAACTCATTTAACAAATGAGGAAACCGAAGCAAATAAGGTAAAGTGACTTATCCAGGTCACACAGATAGTAAGCATCTGAGGCCAGATTTAAATTCAGGTCTTCCTAACTCTAAGTCAGTGCTATCTAACTATCTGCTGTCTTCCTACATTAGAATATCCTCGAAGGCAGAATCTCTTTTTCTTTCTGCTTGTATTTATATTCTCAAACTTGGCACATTGCCTGGCATATTAAATGCTAAATAAATGCTTCACATACACACACACATATACACATACATATATACGAACATATATAACATATATATATATATGTGTATATGTTTATTTAATAGCACTATAAAATGCAAATTCATAGTTTAGTTTATGAGAATTATGAGAATTCTCCTTTGTATTTGTTCTATGTTATAGAAATATTCTTTTTTGATCTTTAAGTTCAGAATAAAAAATGTTCACGAAGCATGATTGGAAACATATAACATTATTGCAACTTTTGCATTTTCTTCAGTGTGAGGGGGAGCTGAGACCATCTAACATAGAGGGTGATGGACAATCTGTTCAAAATAACCACACCTCAAGGGACTGCACATTCCTATTGAAATTAAATTGGGACTTGTAAGGAAAGCAGTCTTATTTTAGTTTGAAAGATAAAAATCAGCTCCCCTCTGGGGCAAGGCTGACCTGGACTGATTCACCTGGAAGAATAACCTCCAAGAGATCTCCATTCTAAACAGATGTTCTCATTAATGCAACTGATTTTTTTGTTTTGTTTTGTTTTAATGTGAACCTTCCCTGCTGCTGAATAAAAATTAAAAATCTCCATAGTGCTCAAATCTCTTTTAAGCCTTACAATAACCCTGTGAGATGGATACTAGTATTACTCCCATTTTCACAGTTAAAGAGATTGAAACTGAGAGATATTTTTAAGTGGCGCGTACAAGGTCACACAACTAGAGTTGGGAACAGGATTTGATCATAAGACTTCCTGACTTTGTACCTCTCTCTTTGTCTACTATGCCATTCTGAAACATAGAAAACATTACGTTGTTGACTACTTCACTCATTCATTCAACAAATGTATAGTAAATGCCTATGATGTGCAAAGTACTGGACTGTATACCAAAGTCACAGAGATGGAAAACATCCTATCTTTTACTCTCAAGGAAACATCATAGTGCTGTGGGAAAAGAACTAATTATAGTCAGAAACCCTGGATTCAAATTCTACCTTTGTCACCTTAAGGCAGGTTATTCTTTGTGATCCTCAGTTTTCTCATCTGTCATTTAAGAAAGTTGGACTGGATAGACTAAGGTCCCATCTCATTTTAAATCTATGATTCTATAATCTTAAGTCACCTAAGTTAGGGTCTTAGTCACTAACTTCTGGGCCTCAGTTTCTTTATTTGTTAAATTAGGGGGTTATATAAGATGACCACTAGAATCCTAGTGGATCTAGCCTAGATCCATCATTCTACCAGTGTACCTTTGGACAAATCACTTTATTTTACTGAGCCTCAGTTTTCTCATGTGTTAAATGAGGAAGGTGGGATTACTTGTCCTCAGAGGTCCCTTCTAAATTTCTGATCTCTGATTTCTATCCAGACCCTTTTCAGAGATATAAAGAAGGTGGTCCATTCTTGGCCTTTATTCCCTGTGAAAGATCAGAGTCATCTGAGTAGACAGGGATAATGTGCTAGGTAATAAACAGAGAAGAGAGGTCTCCGCTAACAACTATACTTCTTAAATAACAACAGCAACAACAAAGAAGTGGAAGGAGTGATAATTTGGAGGATGAAGGTTGTGGTAAGTGGGATCAGGGTAGGCTTCCCAGAGGAGGTGTTCCCTGAGTTGAATCTTGCAAAAAGAAAGATATAGTGCCATATACCATTTGTCCTAATAAGCAAATTGTAAATCCTTGGGGACAGTAATTATGTCTTATGTTTTTTGAATGCTCCTCATAATGCACATATTCTAAAAATGAAAATGATATGTCTTGTGACCCTCTTTATCTTCTGCTTTTTCATTCTTGGTACACGTATATAGCTCCTTAATTTCAGTGTGAAAGCTGAAGCAAACCTGGAGTTGCTATAGGAAAAGTAAGAGGCAGAGAGAGGGGTGGAGGAAAATACAAACTGCTTTTAAAAGACAATAGACCAGGTCATGAGACACTAGCTCCAAAATCACAGTACTACAAACATAAGAGAGTTTATTGGTCTGGGCAGGATTTCAAAAATCCCTCAATTTCCCTGTAGATATTTTTAAGTCTCCTACCTCAGAGCCTGGGAGTCTGGGGGTTTTAAGTGGAAAGATTGTCACTGCGCAGGCAGGGAGAGGGAACCAAATTTAGTCTTAGAGGATGGAGATAATGGTTTTTAAGATGTTATTTTTAGGCTGGGCATGTCCCAGGAATGTCATTAACTCAAAATATCAACCTCATCCCCAACTTCTCCAATTCCCTCAGTGCTACTAGGGAAAAATATGGACATATTTATGGGTGTATATTTTAACATATTTATGAATGTGTATACATATAAACCAATGCACATCTGTACATATATTACATATACATATTGCACAATAATGCACATCTCTCTATATCTGTATATATGCATCTATAACATACACATGTCTATTGATACACATATGTATATGGGCAAATGAATATTTATATATGTATATATACATATCTGCTAATACATGATCTATATAGGGATATAGACACATCTCTCTAGGCATTCTGTTCATGTTAATACATTTTTGTATACATGGATGAATATACTTGAACGATAGCTCTAGATGTGTATATGTACATTTCTGTACATACATTCATATATATTTATATAAATATATCTTTCAGTATAAATCTGCAAGACACTGGCACCTGCCAATTATTCAATGGGCATGTCAAACATGCTTTGCTACAAAAGAAAAGACAATAGGACAGATCTAAACATCTGAAGCTCAGAACCTGCAATGGAAGGATTGATGCCATCAGACTTGATCAAAGATGACAGCACATTCTTTTCCCATTAAGCAGGCGGCTGCTTTCTCCCTAACAGAGCAGGACTTTCTGGACTGGTTACGAACCCTACCACCCCTCCATTCTGTAGGCCGAGAGATATCCTTTCATTGGAGGCCCTCGGGCCAGCTTGGGAAGCAAGGTTCTGATTAGGAGGAGGCAGCCCACCTTGTGTTTTCGTTCCCCTGCTCATTCTCAGTTTGGTGCCAGGCAATGGGACGAAGGCCAAAGCCAAAGAAAGGCTGACTGATTGTTTCCTAGAACACAGAGCAAATCTGATTCCCTTCCTTTGCCTTGATGGAACGACCATCTGGTTCAGATGGTGCAGAAAGATGTCCGCGCTTTCAGGAATGGGGAGTGGGGGTGGGGGCTGGCTTTGGGAATTTGGCGGGAGAGGAATAGGAGAAGGGAAACAAAGAGAAGGAATGATGGGAAGATAGAAATACCCTGTATCAATACTTTGGGGGGAGAAGGAAGGAGGAGTTGAGGTTGACATTGAAATTGATACATCATCATCATTTTGTAAAAGTACATGGTGTGTGTGGGGAGGCAGCTAGATGGTACTACAGTGGATGGAGTACCAGCCCTGAACTCAGAACAAGAGGATCTGAGTTCAAATCCAGCCTCAGATACTTGATACTATGTGACTCAATTTATATAATGCTGCTTCCTCCTGGTTATGATCTTACAGTATTTTCCAAATTTTCCTTTCTTAATCATCTTCTGCTTTATATTCCTTAAATGTAGGTGTCCTTCAAGACTCTCCCTTCTTTTCCCTTCCCTTCTCTTCCTTTCCCTTCCCTTCCTTACCATTCCCTTCCTTTCTCTTCTCTTCCCTTCCCTTTCTTTTCATTCCTTTCCTTTTCTTTCCCTTCCCTTCCTATCCTTTCCCTTTCCTTCTCTTGCCTTTCAGCTTATTTAATTTACTCTGCTTTCCATGATCCAAAGAGAAAAGAATAACCTTGTTGTCTCTTGGAGTGCTTGTCTAAACCATGGATAAATAGAAATTTTGCATCTTAATTTTGCCTTAATTCCTATTAACCGTGGTTCATTGTTAAGTTATATGCACTAGTGCATGGACACAACATTAACAAAAATGATTAGGGGAATCAATAAGGGAAGGAGACGCAAAATGCTTTTTTGCCAGCTTCTGTCTGGGGGCTCATATTTAGAGAGGGGAGAGAGAGAGGAGGAGAGGAGAGGAGAGGAGAGGAGAGGAGAGGAGAGGAGAGGAGAGGAGAGGAGAGGAGAGGAGAGGAGAGGGGAGAGAGAGAGAGAGAGAGAGAGAGAGAGAGAGAGAGAGAGAGAGAGAGAGAGAGAGAGAGAGAGAGAGAGAGAGAGAGAGAGAGAGAGAAGAGAGAGAAGAGAGAAGAGAGAAGAGAGAAGAGAGAAGAGAGAAGAGAGAAGAGAGAAGAGAGAAGAGAGAAGAGAGAAGAGAGAAGAGAGAGAGAAGAGAGAGGGGGGGGTGGAGAATGAGAGAATTTGTTAATGTTAATATATCCTTAGGGGTTGCTGCATTATATTTATGGTCTGATGAGGCAAATTTAAAAGACTCCAAATGGGTAGTAATTCTGCTCTTGGAGGTGTAGTTATTAAATATATGAATAGCTTGTGATAATGCTCCCAGTTTCTAACAATATTAGAATCTCAGCTCTGAATGGCCCACTTTCTGAATCCCAAAGCTGTCCTATAAAGATATGCCATGAAGAAAGGGAAGCAAAGAAATGCAACAGAGCCAACTGCAAGTGTTAATGAGAAATAAGATTAGGTCAGATGTGATCTTTTTAAAAATGTCTTTTCTAATTTATTATTTATTTTAACATTCTTTTCTTTTAAAATTGAGTTTCAAATTCTCTCCCTCCCTCAATTCTTCCCCTATCTATTGAGAATACAGACAAAATGTTAGCAATTATTCATGTGAAATCATGCAAAAACATTCCAATGTTAGCCACATCATTTTTATAAAAGAAAAGAAAAAGGAAAGGAAGAAAGAAAATTATGCTTCACTTTGCACTCAGAGTTTATCAGTTCTCTCTCTAGAGGTGAATAACTTTTTCATCTTGAGTCTTTTGGAATTGTCTTGGATGGTTGTATTGAAGAGAGTAGTAAAGTTTTATGATTGATCATCCTTACGATGCACAATGATTTCCTGGGTACTCACTTCACTTTGCATCCATTCACATAAAACTTCCCTGATTTTTCTGAAAGCATCCCGCTCATCATTTCTCACGACACAACATTATTCCATTACATTCATATTCATTTATAACTTGTTCAGCCATTCCCCAATTGATGGGCATTCCCTCAATTTCCAATTCTTTATTATCTCAAAAAGAGCTGCTATAAATATTTTTGCACATATAGGTTGGTCCCTTTTCTTTTTCTTTGATCTCTTTGCAATATAGACTTAAAAGTAGTATTACTGGATCAAAGAATATTCACAGTTTTATAGCCCTTTGCAATTAGTTTTCAAGTTATTCTCCAGAATGGTTGGACCAGTTCACTATTCCACCAACAATTCATTAATGTACCTATTTTTTTTCTCTGATTTCCTTTATCATTTGTCATTTTTGATATGTATGAGATGGTACCTCAGAATTGCTTTAATTTTGTACTGCTGTTTCCAGAGCTAGTTTTCAGAGGTCCGCAAGATTTTGGTGCTTGTAAAGTGGTATGATAAGGTGAGAGATCTTGTCCTTCCCTTTCTGATTTTCACTCTATTCTTTACCGAAGAAGGCAAGTAAGAAAACCTATATATAAGCAAAGAAATGGAAAATTGGACAACTATGGGTAGCACCAAGTAGGAGGCCATTTATAGAATATATTAAAATTTGCAAAGCACTTTATACACATTATTTCAAGAGAAGAGAGGCTTACGGTATCTTCAGAGTATGAATTTCTCTACAGCCTCACCATCACCCTCTTCTTTCTGGGGTCATGGTTCCATGCTATCCTGGTCATGTGGCAACAAGATAATAATGTCACCTACTTCACTCACCAGCTATGTCAGTGACTCCTGACTTGCTGTAATCCCAGAGGCATTCATCACTGGAGAATATAGTCCCTCTGTTCTGGGAAATTGCTATGTAACTCTTTTTCTGACAGGGCTTATTTTCCAAGGGTAGCTAACAAACCCAAGACTTTGGGAGCTGTATTTTATCCCAGTATGGGCAGAGAAGAAGCTAAATGAAAATTGGGATTACTGCTATACAGCAATGGTGTCCTTTTGGTCCTCGAACTGTAATCCAGAACTATATATGGGAAATATAGCTGCCTATCTGTGCCAACCCAGTGCCAGCAAAGCGTCCCCTGTAATCTTTTTCTGACCACTTGTCCAATCTCCTTACTGTCTCTGGACTGAGAGCTCCTGAAGCTGCTGCTGCTGTTACAGTGCCTCCAATGTCCACTGCTGCTTCCTCTGCCAGCCTCTGATTCTGTGTGCACCCCAGTGTCAACTTCCTAACTTGTCTTAAGCTAGAAGGATGTTTCTTTCTGACCTTTTGTTGGCTCTGTCACTCCACAATTCTATTTAAGGCATTATATTAAAGTTGTTTAGAGGGGAATCCAGATGTGGTCTTTAAAAGAATAAAAAAAAAAAAACACATTTAGAAAGGATACCAATTATATCCAAGTGAAACAAAAGTCTGCTACCCCAAGTTTGGCTTTTTAAAAAAGCATTCTAGCCATTTGAGTGAACACTCATGATTTATAACAGTCTTATAATTTTCCTGCCTACTCTATTGGCCTTTATCTCACTGAGGTACCATTGGAGCCCTGAGTTTGAGGAAAGGAATTAAATTGCTGTACTCATTCACCATTGCACTTCTACTTTATTCATCCTCTCCTTTCTTCCTTAGTCTGTCCTCCTGGTTCTGCTCTGGGCTCTAAGGAAGAAACTACTCTCCAATTCCTATTTTCATTTAGTTTCCTCTCTTTCCATATTGGAATGAAATATGGCTGCCAAGGCATTGGGTGGCTTCAGGTCCCTTACAAAACAGTCAGTCCAAGCACTGCCAGAAAGAGAGTTATACAGCAGCTTCCCAGAACAGAAGGACTATATTCCCCAGTGGGAAAAGCCTCTGGGATTACAGCAAGTCAGAAGTCACTGCCATAGCTCAGTAAGTGAAATAGGTGACATTATTATTCCTTTGTCACATGATCAGGATAAAATGGAACCATGTTCCCAGAAAGGAGGGGGGGATGGAAAGTTTGGAGAAAAATTCATGCCCTGAGGACAGAAGTAAGCTATAAAGTAATTTGCAAATTTTAACTTTCTATAAATGCCCTCCTAATTGCTGCTACCCATAGCTGTCCAATTCCCCATATTGGGTTATCTCACATGCTCATAATGCTTCATGAACTCCACTATTAAAATCCACAATTTCTTTCAAGGCTCAGTTTAAGAAACAACTGCTACACAAGGCCTTTCTAAATGTCCCACTTGTTCATGTTCTCTGCCCCTTGCCAGAAATTACATTTTTTTTTTTTGAGATAATAGGGGTCAAGTGATCTGCCCAGATCACACAGCTACTAAATGTTTGAGACTAATTTTTTAAAAAATCTATATTAACTTATCTAGTCATGTATTGTTCTCCCTAATAGAATATAACCTTCTTGAGGGTTGTTTCATTTTTGTCTTTATATTCCCAGTCCCCGGTGCAGAAAATGGAACATAATAGAGGTTTAATAAATACTCATCAAATCTAATGTTAATGATAAAGATGATATAATAGAAGTGACCGTATACCAGAGGTTCTCAAACTATGGCCCTCGGGCCAGATGTGGCCTGCTGAGGACGTTTATGAGGACCGATGGGTTATGGCAAATGGGCTGAGGGGCAGAAACAGAGTGTGAGCTTTTGTTTTCACTACAATCCGGCCCTCCCACAGTCGGAGGGACAGTGAACTGGCCCCCTATTTTAAAAGTTTAAGGACCACTAGTATATACTTATGTAACTCACCTGGCCAACAGGTACTTTCTCCCTCCCTAAGGCTTCTGAGTCAATCTGCTGATGGAACTAAAAATTGGATTACACTCAGGGGTATTCTGATAAATGTTTAGTAATCGGCTTTCTGATGAAAAGAAAAAGAATTTTTTAATTTAAAAATTTTCAAGTTAATCTACATTATTAACATTTCCCCTTTATTTTCTTAAGTCTAGCCCATCAACAAAATAACATACATGAAGTTCTTATTTGTAGTGTTTGCCAATTTTCAAGATATAAATGCTTTACTGGAAATTTAACAATTGGCTCTCATGAGCTAGCCTTAGCATTGGTTACCACTGGAACAAGAACAAAGGAGTAGTTTAGAGAAGACCAAAGTTCTAGTCCTAATTCTTCTGATAATTAGCTGTAGTCTGGAGCAGATCCAGTAGCCTCCCTGAAGCTTAGCTTTCTCCTGGGTAAATTGAGGATACTAGTCTAAGTAATCTCTAAATTCTCTTTAACTATCAACTTTGATGAATATAATTTTTTTTTCTGAAGTGAAGCAGTACAATAAATTTCCATTTCACACAGAGGTCAAGATCATAAAGCTGAAATGGATTAGTTAGCATAAGTCCTTCGTTTTAGAAATAAATAAAACTTAGGGCAAGCGGGGCCCAATGCCCTGAGCAATGTCATATCACTAAGTCAGACTGACCCAGAAGGCAAAAATGAATGTTTGTATTTCCTGACTGGTACTTATTTAACTATATGGAAATGGTTCATTAAACTTTGATCCATCTCTCTAATTGCATTAGTAAAGTCAGTCAAAAAGTCAGTAAGCATTTATTAAGCTCCTACTGTGTCAAGCCCTGTAGTAGGCACTAGGAATGCAAATAAAGACTATACATATATGTGTGTGAGTGTGTGTGTGTGTGTGTGTGTGTGTGTGTGTGTGTGTGTGTGTGTACACAGAGAGAAAGAGAGAGAGAGAGGGAGGGAAGGAGGGAGGGGGAGAGAGAGAGAGAGAGAGAGGGAGAGAGAGAGAGAGAGAGAGAGAGAGACAGAGAGAGACAGAGAGACAGAGAGACAGAGAGAGACAGAGAGAGAGAGAGAGAGAGAGAGAGACAGAGAGAGAGAGGAAGAGAGACAGAGACAGAGAGAGAGAGAGGGAGAGTCAGAGACAGAGAGAGACACACACACACACACACACACACAGAGAGAGAGAGAGAGAGAGAGAGAGAGAGAGAGAGAGAGAGAGAGAGAGAGAGAGAGAGGAGTCAATGTTAAGTTTTCATTTGTGAGCATTTATACCCTGGAAATCAGCCAATGATACAATTCAAGATTTGATTTATTACATTATTGTCTAATCACTTAAGAAAGTGATGAAGAAAACAGTAAAAATGCATATTAAGCTTTAAAATGTATTATGTAGACTTTTTTTTTTGGCTATTTGTCAAACATTTTCCAGCATACCCCATATGACATCATCATCATCATCATGTCAGTTAAATAATAATGCCTTAAGATTTGAAAAACATTTTACCAATATTTCCTATGTAATCCTTACAAATCCCTGGGAGGTAGATGCTAGCAATAAATGACTTGCCCAGTATCACACAGCTTCATATATTACAGGTAGACTTGACCTAGGGGTAAACTCTCTATGATAATGCCATATTGCTGACTCAGATCCTGGAAATTCTAAATGCTGTGCTTCAAGAAGTCATCACCACAAAGTATTAGTCTCAAAGAGAAATGAAGAATTGTGCACAAATAAAAAATCAAACAGAAAAAAAAAAAATTAGTATAGTTTGGGAAAAGGTGAATTTAGGCTTGATATAAGAAGAAAGAATCCCAAGGATTACAGTTGTCTAAGAGGAGAGTGGGCTTCTGGGAAAATAGTGGCTGCCTCTTCCATGATGTCTTCAAGCAGAGGCTGAGTGACTCATCAGAGGGGATTGCAGATGGGATGTCTCAAGTATGAACTGAATTAGAAGGATGTTAACCAAATATGAGATTCCTTGATTCTGCCAAACACAAACAAGGTACCCTGAATGCTATAAGCACTCTACTGAGCATTGACCTTCATAAAGCTTAATTAAACTCTGGAAACAGGCATAATGTTATGATTTGGTGACTATTCTAGATTGGGGAAATCCATTCTCTTCAGCTTGCTTTTATAGAAATAAAAATATAATAATAAAAGTGAAAATCAGGATCAATAAAAATTGAGATCTTATGAGAGTGGAGGGTATGCAGATTCTGTCCCTCTTGTGTAGAATTTCTTAGTTGTGTGTGTGTGTGTGTGTGTGTGTGTGTGTGTGTGTGTTTGTGTGTGTGTGTGTGTGTGTGTACCTCCTGGACCCCTTGCTCAGTCTAGGAAAATGTTGTACTCCTTGACTCAGAATAATATTTTTATATGTATAAAATAAAATGCATAGGCTCACAAAAGAAACCAATCCTACCTCAATGTCAACATCAAAATGTTAAATAAGGGGGCAGCTAGGTGGCGCAGTGGATAGAGCACCAGCCCTGAATTCAGGAGGACCCGAGTTCAAATTTGGTCTCAGACACTTAACACTTCCTAGCTGTGTGACCCTGGGCAAGTCACTTAACCCCAGCCTCAAAAAAAAAAAAAATGTTAAATAAAAGCAACTTTGTGGATTCCAAGTTAAGAAGCTTTTTTTCTAATCCAAACTCCACCATTATTCAGAGAGGAGTAAATTATTCTTGCAGTCAAACATGTACTAAGTATGAAAGGCAGGATTTGAACTCAAGTCTTCCAAGCTCTAAGTCTAGTATTCTAGTCCCGGGACCATATTGTCTTCCCAGTATTTTAAGGTTTTTAGTATTTTTCTCTGTGGAGCAGAGTCTAAATCTTATTACCCTTATTTTTAACATTTCAGAATGATTACCCATGGTACTCACACAGTGAGAGAAATTATATGGTCTCAAGTTCATAGCTTTTCTGTGTCTTGGCTTTCTTATCTAGAAAATAGAAGAACTTCTGGAAAGGGGTAGTTGTCCATGCCTCAGTTTCTCTATCTGTTAAAGCAAGAACTTAACTTTTCTTTAAACTCTCTTCTAGCTTAAATGCCCCATGTTCATTCTGTTTTCTTGAGGATGCCAGGGAATTACTGGAAGTACCAGACATTGAAGAAATCTCAAGTATGGGCTGGTCCTTGGGTAATGAGTTTCTGTAGACCAACCTATTCTCCTAATTTGGGCAAATAGACGAGGTACATGCAATTAAAACAGTAAAAATAACAAGGCCTGCGCCAAGTTCTATCCTCATCTAACCAAGTGTGACTCCCTGGGTTGATTTCAAGGGGAGGAGTGGCGGATGTGTCTAACTCAGGGTGGAATTTGGCGTAATGTGCGAAATGTTTCTGGTTTCCTAATGATGTCAGTGCACTTTTTTGGGAAGACTGTAAAAGTGCTGAGCTTAGGGTATTCACCTTCTTGGCAAAACCACTGGGGCAGAGCCAGTATAACCAATGCTATAAAGCTGAGAATATTCAGACAGCCCAAGTGGTTTAGGGAAAGATTCTACTGAATTCATCTTCTGGGAATGGCTATGGCCTTACCGTCTGCTTGATAGCTCTGTCCAGAATGGAAAATACTAACATCTTTATCACCTGGCTCTGAGACAACGGACCTGTTCAGAGATTTCTTTGCCAAATTAGTGGATTTCAGAATTGGAATAGTGGAATTCAGAATTCAAAAATTCCTTGATTTAAAAGAAATCAATATGGTAGCTGTAGATGAATCAAATATATAGAGATTTTTGATGGAATCTACCACCTCTCAGTAATCAAAATGAATATTGGATTTAAATAAAATTAACATTTGGGTCTATTTCCAGATAAGTGCTCCCAGGTTGTTTGATTGCAGCTTTGGGGACCTGTTCTTTAATTGATTTTAAAGCTAAATCTGTCTCAGGGAGATGAAGGAAAGGATAGAATTTGAAACTAAAATCTTAAGAACATAACAAGAAATGTTTTAAAAAATTGTTTTTTTCATGGTATGGGGGAAAATTATTGTTTGTTTTGAAAACTAAAGGTGAATGATTAAGTGATGTTTGGGGTAGCCAGTGGCAGAGTGACTAGAACCTAAAACCTGAGTCAGGAAGACTTTTAAGTTCAAATGTGGCCTTCAGCACTCACTAGCTCTGTGTCTGTGGACAGCCAAGTCACTTAACCCTGTTTGCCTCAGTTTCTTCATCTGGGAGAATGAAGATGGGCAGGAGAAGGGAACCCCTCTAGTATGTTTGCCAAGAAAACCCCAAATAGGAACATGAAGAATCAGACACAACCAAACAGCAAAAAGTGATGTTTACTATTATTTTAAGTAGTCAGCTTATGTTTCATTCTGCTCAATTCCACTCAAGTTATGTAATTTTAATTCAATTAAATTCAACTTAAGTAAACAGCTCGCTTCAACTCAATTCACTTCACTTCATCTCACTTCTATTTAGCTCAATTCAATTTAATTGAATTCAACTCAACTCAACCTAATTTAATTCAATTCTAACAAATTCAGTTTAATTCTATTCACAAAATGTCACAATTGGAAGGAACCTCAGAAACTATCAAGTCCAACTTCTTCCTGACCAAAAAACATGTCCCCCTACAATATTCCCTTAAACTGGCTTTAGTTTGAAATGAGGGAAAACATACTCCTCACAGAGGGGACCATTTTACTTTTAGACAGCTCTAATTTTTAGGAAACTACCTCACTGTGATGTCCACCAGTGTGCCTAATTGTCTCTGAGACCCAACAGAACAGGCTCAATCCCTCTTTTGTGTGATAGCTATAGAAAGAGCTGAAGGCAACTCTCATGGATTCCCAACTCTTCCCTTCTCCAGGATAAACATTGTTTGTTCTTTCAACTGGTCCTCATGTGCTTTGAGCAATACCATCCTTGACAAATGTTTTGGATGCTCTCCAGCATTTCATGATCCTTCCTAAAATGTGTCCTCCCAAGTTAAACAGAAGACTCAAGATGTGGTCTGATGAAAGCAGGGTGAAATGGGACTATCGCTTCCTTTGTCCAGGGCTTTGGTTGCATTAACTGTTCTGGCTGCCATCTTGCAACATGAAACCTTTATTCTCCAGTTCCTTCCCTAAATATTGTCTGGCTTATCTGTGGCCTTTCCCAACTGTAGCACATTTCCTGACACTGAACACAACATTCCACAAATGGTCTGAACAGGGAAGAAAACAAATGAGTTCTCACTAGGCCCATTCCTTTCTTAATATGACCTAAGGGTATATTAGACTTTTTTTTTTAATGTCATACCACACTGTTGACTCATATTAAACTTATAGTTCACTAAAACCCCCAGATATTAAAAAAAAGAAATTTTTATCCAACTACAAATT